>NC_092159.1:4602552-4687552 GCF_045791955.1 Oncorhynchus clarkii lewisi | reverse complement strand
GAGAGAGGGATGGATGGATGGATGGATGGATGGAATGAGGAAGTTAGAGAGAATGCTGGGGAGCTTCCTACATGCTGGGGAGCTTCCTACATGCTGGGGAGCTTCCTACATGCTGGGGAGCTTCCTACATGCTGGGGAGCTTCCTACATGCTGGGGAGCTTCCTACATTCCAAGAAGTTGTTAAAGCTGAGAGAGAGGGGAGGAGGTGATGGATGAGGGAGGAGGTGGTGATGGATGAGGGAGGAGGTGGTGAGGGAGGAGGTGGTGATGGATGAGGGAGGAGGTGGTGATGGATGAGGGAGGAGGTGGTGATGGATGAGGGAGGAGGTGGTGATGGATGAGAGAGGAGGTGGTGATGGATGAGAGAGGTTGGGAGGGATAGCGGACGTGATGGATGAGGGAGGGATAGAGGACGTGATGGATGAGGGAGGGAGGATGAGGGAAGAATGGATGAAGTGGTGGATGACAGAGGGAGGGAGAGGAAGTGATGGAGGGATACAGGAAGTGATGGAGGGGATGAGAGAGGGAGGGGGTGATGGATGAGAGAGGGAGGGATACAGGAAGTGATGGATGAGAGAAGGAGGGATACAGCCCAACGGTAAGATGGAGAACAGGAGAAATAGCGGGATGAGGAAATTAAATGTAAACAGGTGTATAGAGGTGTTGCCGACAGCCCTAACCCTCTCTCCTCTCCTAGGTAACATGTTCCCCACTCTAGGTGACGTCCACCTGGCTCCCTTCACAGACCAACAGTAAACAGGTGTATAGAGGTGTTGCCGACAGCCCTAACCCTCTCTCCTCTCCTAGGTAACATGTTCCCCACTCTAGGTGACGTCCACCTGGCTCCCTTCACAGACCAACAGTAAACAGGTGTATAGAGGTGTTGCCGACAGCCCTAACCCTCTCTCCTCTCCTAGGTAACATGTTCCCCACTCTAGGTGACGTCCACCTGGCTCCCTTCACAGACGAACAGTTATACATGGAACAGTTCACCAAGGCCAACTTCTGGTGAATCTCCTTTCACTTTACTTACTACCTTCATTTAACAAGCTACAGTCTAACTCTCACTTATGCAGCTTCTGGTGAATCTCCTTTCACTTTATTTACTATATTATTAAAACTTCATTTTCACCTGAAAAGTGTTGGGGGGGGGGGGGGGGGGGATTCACCAGACCTTAGTTACAACTATACACAAATGTTTAATTGTCACTACGTCAACTAACTAAAGCCACTTCCCACGGTCTCTCTCTCTCTGTTTGTCAGGTATCAGCCATCGTTCCATGGTGTTGATCTGTCATCACTGAGAGAAGCTGCAGTAGACGAGTATTTCAGACAACCCATTGTGGTGAGACTCTTTCCCCCCCCCAATATGGTTCTCATCCTCAGTTTCTCTATTCTAGTAGGTTCTCATCCTCAGTTCTCTCTCCCCTCCTCTCTCTCTATTCTATTAGGTTCTCATCCTCAGTTCTCTCTCCCCTCCTCTCTCTCTATTCTATTAGGTTCTCATCCTCAGTTCTCTCTCCCCTCCTCTCTCTCTATTCTATTAGGTTCTCATCCTCCCCTCCTCTCTCTATTCTATTAGGTTCTCATCCTCCCCTCCTCTCTCTCTCTATTCTATTAGGTTCTCATCCTCCTCTCTCTCCCCTCCTCTCTCTCTATTCTATTAGGTTCTCTCTCCCTTCCTCTCTCTCTATTCTAGTAGGTTCTCATCCTCCCCTCTCTCTATTCTATTAGGTTCTCATCCTCCCCTCTCTCTCTATTCTAGTAGGTTCTCATCCTCCCCTCTCTCTATTCTATTAGGTTCTCATCCTCCCCTCCTCTCTCTATTCTATTAGGTTCTCATCCTCCCCTCCTCTCTCTCCCCTCCTCTCTCTATTCTATTAGGTTCTCATCCTCCCCTCCTCTCTCTCCCCTCTCTCTATTCTATTAGGTTCTCATCCTCCCCTCTCTCTCTATTCTAGTAGGTTCTCATCCTCCCCTCTCTCTATTCTATTAGGTTCTCATCCTCCCCTCCTCTCTCTATTCTATTAGGTTCTCATCCTTCCCTCCTCTCTCTCCCCTCCTCTCTCTATTCTCTTAGGTTCTCATCCTCCCCTCCTCTCTATTCTCTTAGGTTCTCATCCTCCCCTCCTCTCTATTCTATTAGGTTCTCATCCTCCCCTCCTCTCTCTATTTTATTAGGTTCTCATCCTCCCCTCCTCTCTCTATTCTATTAGGTTCTCATCCTCCCCTCCTCTATTCTATTAGGTTCTCATCCTCCCCTCTCTCTCTATTCTATTAGGTTCTCATCCTCCCCTCCTCTCTCTCCCCTCCTCTCTCTCTATTCTATTAGGTTCTCATCCTCCCCTCCTCTCTCTCCCCTCCTCTCTCTCTATTCTATTAGGTTCTCATCCTCCCCTCCTCTCTCTCCCCTCCTCTCTCTATTCTATTAGGTTCTCATCCTCCCCTCCTCTATTCTATTAGGTTCTCATCCTCCCCTCTCTCTCTATTCTATTAGGTTCTCATCCTCCCCTCCTCTCTCTCCCCTCCTCTCTCTCTATTCTAGTAGGTTCTCATCCTCCCCTCTCTCTATTCTAGTAGGTTCTCATCCTCCCCTCCTCTCTCTATTCTATTAGGTTCTCATCCTCAGTTCTCTCTCCCCTCCTCTCTCTATTCTATTAGGTTCTCATTCTCAGTTCTCTCTCTCTATTCTAGTAGGTTCTCATCCTCCCCTCTCTCTCTATTCTATTAGGTTCTCATCCTCCCCTCCTCTCTCTCCCCTCCTCTCTCTCTATTCTATTAGGTTCTCATCCTCAGTTCTCTCTCCCCTCCTCTCTCTATTCTGTTAGGTTCTCATCCTCAGTTCTCTCTCCCCTCCTCTCTCTATTCTATTAGGTTCTCATCCTCAGTTCTCTCTCCCCTCCTCTCTCTATTCTATTAGGTTCTCATCCTCAGTTCTCTCTCCCCTCCTCTCTCTATTCTATTAGGTTCTCATCCTCAGTTCTCTCTCTCTAATTCAGTATGCTTTAATGGCATGATTGACAAGGTGAATGTTGCTGAAGCCAAGTCACTCAGAACAACTATCAAAATAAAATAACTATATACATACAGTTGAAGTCAGAAGTTTACATACACCTTAGCCAAATACATGTAATCTCAGTTTTTCACAACACCTGACATTACATCCTAGTAAAAATACCCTGTCTTAGGTCAGTTAGGATCACCACTTTATTTTAAGAATGGGAAATGTCAGAATAATAGTAGAGAGAATTATTTATTTCAGCTTTTATTTCTTTCATCGCATTCCCAGTGGGTCAGAAGTGTACATACACTCAATTAGTACGTGGTAGCATTAGTACGTGGTAGCATTGGTACGTGGTAGCATTGGTACGTGGTAGCATTGGTACGTGGTAGCATTGGTACGTGGTAGCATTGGTACGTGGTAGCATTGGTACGTGGTAGCATTGGTACGTGGTAGCATTGGTACTTGGTAGCATTAGTACTTGTTAGCATTAGTACTTGGTAGCATTGCCTTTAAATGGTTTAACTTGGGTCAAACGTTTTGGCCCATTCTTCCTGACAGAGCTGGTGTAACTGAGTCAGGTTTGTAGACCTCCTTGCTCGCACACACTTTTTCAGTTCTGCCCACAAATGTTCTGTAGTATTGAAATCAGGGCTTTGTGATGGCCACTCCAATACCTTGACTTTGTTGTCCTTAAGCCATTTTGCCACAACCTTGGAAGTATGCTTGGGGTCATTGTCCATTTGGAAGACCCATTTGCGACCAAGCTTTAACTTCCTGACTGATTTCTTGAGATTTTGCTTCAATATATCCACCTAATTGTCCATCCTCATGATGTCATCTATTTTGTGAAGTGCACCAGTCTCTCCTGCAGCAAAGCACCCCCACAACATGATGCTGCCACCCCTGTGCTTCACGGTTGGGATGGTGTTCTTCGGCTTGCAAGCCTCCCCCTTTTAACTCCAAATATAGCGATGGTCATTATGGCCAAACAGTTCTATTTTTGTTTCATCAGACCAGAGGACATTTCTCCAAAAAGTACGATCTTTGTCCCCATGTGCAGTTGCAAACCGTAGTCTGGCTTTTTTATGGCGGTTTTGGAGCAGTGGCTTCTTCCTTGCTGAGCGGCCTTTCAGGTGATGTCGATATAGGACTCGTTTTACTGTGGATATAGATACTTTTGTACCTGTTTCCTCCAGCATCTTCACAAGGTCCTTTGCTGTTGTTCCGGTATTGATTTGCACTTTTCGCACCAAAGTACGTTCATCTCTAGGAGACAGAACGCGTCTCCTTCCTGGGCGGTATGAGGGTTACGTGGTCCCATAGTGTTTATACCTGCGTACTATTGTTTGTACAGATGAACCTGGTCTGATTTCTTTTGATTTTCCCATGATGTCAAGCAAAGAGGAATTTAGTTTGAAGGTAGGCCCTGAAATACATCCACAGGTGCACCTCGAATTGACTCAAATGATGTCAATTAGCCTATCAGAAGCTTCTAAAGCCATGACATCATTTTCTGGAATTTTCCAAGCTGTTTAAAGGCACAGTCAACTTAGTGTATGTAAACTTCTGACCCACTGGAATTGTGATACAGTGAATTATAAGGGAAATAATCTGTCTGTAAACAATTGTTGGAAAAATGACTTGTGTCATGCACAAAGTATATGTCCTAATCGACTTGACAAAATTATAGTTTATTAAACAATACATTTGCGGAGTGGTCGAAAAACTAGTTTTAATGACTCCAACCTAAGTGTATGTAAACTTCCGACTTCAACTGTATATCTCTATCAATCTAATACATAAATGTAATGATCTGTCTCTGTCTCTGTCTCTGTCTCTCTCTCTGTCTCTCTGTCTCTCTGTCTGTCTCTGTGTCTCTGTGTCTCTGTCTCTCTGTCTCTCTGTCTCTGTCTCTCTCTCTGTCTCTCTCTCTGTCTCTCTCTCTGTCTCTCTGTCTGTCTCTCTGTCTGTCTCTGTCTCTCTGTCTCTCTGTCTCTCTGTCTCTCTGTCTGTCTCTCTGTCTGTCTCTCTGTCTGTCTCTCTGTCTGTCTCTCTGTCTGTCTCTCTGTCTGTCTCTCTGTCTGTCTCTCTGTCTGTCTCTCTGTCTGTCTCTCTGTCTGTCTCTCTGTCTGTCTCTGTCTCTCTGTCTCTCTGTCTCTCTGTCTCTCTGTCTCTCTGTCTGTCTCTGTCTCTCTGTCTGTCTGTCTCTCTGTCTGTCTCTCTGTCTCTCTGTCTCTCTGTCTGTCTCTGTCTGTCTCTCTGTCTGTCTCTGTCTCTCTGTCTGTCTCTCTGTCTGTCTCTCTGTCTGTCTCTCTGTCTGTCTCTCTGTCTGTCTCTGTCTGTCTCTCTGTCTGTCTCTCTGTCTGTCTCTGTCTCTCTGTCTCTCTGTCTCTCTGTCTGTCTCTCTCTGTCTCTCTGTCTCTCTGTCTGTCTCTGTCTGTCTCTCTGTCTGTCTCTGTCTGTCTCTCTGTCTGTCTCTGTCTCTCTGTCTGTCTCTGTCTGTCTCTCTGTCTGTCTCTGTCTCTCTGTCTCTGTCTCTCTCTCTGTCTCTCTCTCTGTCTCTCTGTCTGTCTCTGTCTCTCTCTCTCTCAGGACACCTTTGATATCCGTATCCTCATGTCCAAGTCTGTCAAATACACCGTCAACTTCCTGGACGCGAAGGAGGGGGATCTGCACAGGTGAGTCCCATCGCCTCCTCTCTCCTTCTGGGGCCTGTAGTATTTAGAGAGCTCTCCTTCTGGGGCCTGTAGTATTTAGAGAGCTCTCCTTCTGGGGCCTGTAGTATTTAGAGAGCTCTCCTTCTGGGGCCTGTAGTATTTAGAGAGCTCTCCTTCTGGGGCCTGTAGTATTTAGAGAGCTCTCCTTCTGGGGCCTGTAGTATTTAGAGAGCTCTCCTTCTGGGGCCTGTAGTATTTAGAGAGCTCTCCTTCTGGGGCCTGTAGTATTTAGAGAGCTCTCCTTCTGGGGCCTGTAGTATTTAGAGAGCTCTCCTTCTGGGGCCTGTAGTATTTAGAGAGCTCTCCTTCTGGGGCCTGTAGTATTTAGAGCTCTCCTTCTGGGGCCTGTAGTATTTAGAGAGCTATCTTCTTCAGAAAGAGACTTGGAGTAGGAATGCTGATCCAGGATCAATTTAGCCTATTTTTAGATGATAATGAATGGACAGGGGAGCTGATCCTAGATCAGCACTCTGAGACTGGTTATGAATCCAGGGCCTGATGTTGTGTTTAGTCTGAGAGTTCTGGTGACTGAGGTTACTGCTGAGAGTTTAGTCCACTTAAACCTCTCTCCTCTTTCTCGCCCCCCTCTCTCCTCTTTCTCGCTCTCCTCTTTCTCGCCCCCCTCGCTCCTCTTTCTCGCCCTCCTCTTTCTCGCTCCTCTTTCTCGCCCCCCTCTCTCCTCTTTCTCGCTCCTCTTTCTCGCTCCTCTTTCTCGCCCCCCTCTCTCCTCTTTCTCGGTCTCCTCTTTCTCGCCCCCCTCTCTCCCTCTCCTCTCCCCTCTCTCTTCTCTCTCTCTCAGGATGGAGATTCCCTTTAAGTTCCACATGATGACGTCAGGTCTGGTCCATGGTCTGGCCTTCTGGTTTGACGTGGCTTTCATCGGCTCAGCGTGAGTCCCCTGTGTGTGTTGTGTAAACTCTTGTCAGTCTTGATTGACCTGCTTTCCTTAATCTTTTCTGTGTGTGTGTGTGTGGGTCCATCTGACTGTGTGTGGGTCCATCTACAGTGGGGCAAAAAAGTATTTAGTCAGCCACCAATTGTGCAAGTTCTCCCACTTAAAAATAGGAGAGAGGCCTGTAATTTTCATTATAGGTACACCATCAACTATGACAGGCAAAATGAGAAAAAAATCCAGAAAATCACGTTGTAGGATTTTTAATGAATTTATTTGCAAATTATGGTGGAAAATAAGTATTTGGTCACCTACAAACAAGCAAGATTTCTGGCTCTCACAGACCTGTAACTTCTTTTTTTAGAGGCTCCTCTGTCCTCCACTCGTTACCTGTATTAATGGCACCTGTTTGAACTTGTTATCAGTATAAAATACACCTCAAACAGTCACACTCCAAACTCTACTATGGCCAAGACCAAAGAGTTGTCAAAGGACACCAGAAACAAAATTGTAGGCTGGGAAGACTGAATCTGCAATAGGTAAGCAGCTTGGTTTGAAGAAATCAACTGTGGGAGCAATTATTAGGAAATGGAAGACATACAAGACCACTGATAATCTCCCTCGATCTGGGGCTCCACGCAAGATCTCACCCCGTGGGGTCAAAATGATCACAAGAACGGTGATCAAAAATTCCAGAACCACACGGGGGGACCTAGTGAATGACCTGCAGAGAGCTGGGACCAAAGTAACAAAGCCTACCATCAGTAACACACTACGCCGCCAGGGACTCAAATCCTGCAGTGCCAGACGTGTCCCCCTGCTTAACGGTTTTAGAAGCTTTAGAGTGTTTTCTATCCAATAATAATTATTATATGCATATATTAGCAATTTTTTATAATTTTTTTTCCAGTTTTCTAGGGGTACCCAATTTCTCCAAAGGGGGCGTAAATCTGCCATGTCTTCAACAGGTTAAGCCAGTACATGTCCAGGCCCGTCTGAAGTTTGCTAGAGAGCATTTGGATGATCCAGAAGAAGATTGGGAGAATGTCATATGGTCAGATGAAACCAAAATAGAACTTTTTGGTAAAAACTCAACTCGTCGTGTTTGGAGGACAAAGAATGCTGAGTTGCATCCAAAGAACACCATACCTACTGTGAAGCATGGGGGTGGAAACATCATGCTTTGGGGCTCTTTTTCTGCAAAGGGACCAGGACGACTGATCCGTGTAAAGGAAAAAATGAATGGGGCCATGTATCGTGAGATTTTGAGTGAAAACCTCCTTCCATCAGCAAGGGCATTGAAGATTAAACGTGGCTGGGTCTTTCAGCATGACAATGATCCCAAACACACTGCCCGGGCAATGAAGGAGTGGCTTCGTAAGAAGCATTTCAAGGTCCTGGAGTGGCCTAGCCAGTCTCCAGATCTCAACCCCATATAAAATCTTTGAAGGGAGTTGAAAGTCTGTGTTGCCCAGCAACAGCCCCAAAACATCACTGCTCTAGAGGAGATCTGCATGGAGGAATGGGTCAAAATACCAGCAACAGTGTGTGAAAACCTTGTGAAGACTTACAGCAAACGTTTGACCTCTGTCATTGCCAACAAAGGGTATATAACAGTATTGAGAATCTTTTGTTATTGACCAAATACTTATTTTCCACCATAATTTGCAAATAAATTCATTAAAAATCCTACAATGTGATTTTCTGGATTTTTTTCTCATTTTGTCTGTCATAGTTGAAGTGTACCTATGATGAAAATTACAGGCCTCTCATCTTTTTAAGTGGGAGAACTTGCACAATTGGTGGCTGACTAAATACTTTTTTGCCCCACTGTAACTGTATGTGTGTGTGTGTTTATCTAACTGTGTGTGTGGGTCCATCTAACTGTGTCCAGGGTAACAGTGTGGCTCTCCACCTCTCCTACGGAGCCTCTGACCCACTGGTACCAGGTCCGCTGTCTGCTCCAGTCCCCTCTCTTCACCAAGGCAGGAGACACCCTGTCCGGCACTGCAACGCTCATCGCTAACAAGAGGTGAGACACACACACCCCCGGGTAACTTTACCACTCACACACCTAAACAGGTAACACCCACCTGTACACCTAAACAGGTCACACCTACCTGCACACCTAAACAGGTCACACCTACCTGCACACCTAAACAGGTCACTCCCACCTGCACACCTAAACAGGTCACACCCACCTGCACACCTAAACAGGTCACACCCACCTGCACACCTAAACAGGTCACACCCACCTGCACACCTAAACAGGTCACACCCACCTGCACACCTAAACAGGTCACACCCACCTGCACACCTAAACAGGTCACACCCACCTGCACACCTAAACAGGTCACACCCACCTGCACACCTAAACAGGTCACACCCACCTGCACACCTAAACAGGTCACACCCACCTGCACACCTAAACAGGTCACACCCACCTGCACACCTAAACAGGTCACACCCACCTGCACACCTAAACAGGTCACACCCACCTGCACACCTAAACAGGTCACACCCACCTGCACACCTAAACAGGTCACACCCACCTGCACACCTAAACAGGTCACACCCACCTGCACACCTAAACAGGTCACACCCACCTGCACACCTAAACAGGGCACACCCACCTGCACACCTAAACAGGGCACACCCACCTGCACACCTAAACAGGTCACACCCACCTGCACACCTAAACAGGTCACACCCACCTGCACACCTAAACAGGGCACACCCACCTGCACACCTAAACAGGTCACACCCACCTGCACACCTAAACAGGGCACACCCACCTGAACACCTAAACAGGTAACTACCACACTGAACACACACACACACACCTGCCAAGGTACCCTTAAAGGATTCATCTGACCTGTGCTCCCAGACAGAGCTATGACATCAGTATGGTGGCCCAGGTGGACCAGACAGGAAGCAAGTCTAGCAACCTGCTGGATCTCAAGAACCCCTTCTTCAGGTCAGAGGCACTCTCTACCCCTCTTCTCTACCCCTCTTCTCTCTCTTCTCTCTCTCTCCAAGTCAACGACACTATACCGTCTCTCTCTCTCTCCAAGTCAACAACACTATACCGTCTCTCTCTCTCTCTCTCTCCAAGTCAACAACACTATACCGTCTCTCTCTCTCTCTTTAAGTCAACAACACTATACCGTCTCTCTCTCTCTCTCTCTCTCTCCAAGTCAACAACACTATACCGTCTCTCTCTCTCTCCAAGTCAACAACACTATACCGTCTCTCTCTCTCTCTCTCTCTCTCCAAGTCAACAACACTATACCGTCTCTCTCTCTCTCTCTCTCTCTCTCCAAGTCAACAACACTATACCGTCTCTCTCTCTCTCTCTCTCTCTCTCTCCAAGTCAACAACACTATACCGTCTCTCTCTCCCCTCTCTCTCTCTCTCTCCAAGTCAACAACACTATACCGTCTCTCTCTCTCTTTCCTTCTCTTTCACTTTCTATCCCTTCTGTTGTTCCTAAAGCTGTTATTTATCTGCTATCTATCCTCTTTATCGTGGTCTCAAACCTCTTTCCCTGCTAGACACGTTAAAGTCCTCTGTATATGACCTACTGTCCCTGAGCTTGCCTCCCTCTGATTGGTTGATTGTGTGTTCCGCAGGTACACAGGCAGCACGTCAGCCCCGCCCCCAGGCTCTCACTACTCCTCCCCCTCAGAGAACATGTGGAGCAATGGAGGAGTCTACAACATGAACCAGGGTACGCACACACACACACGGCATTAATCAGGTTCTATACGCACACACACACACACAGCATTAATCAGGTACTACACACACCATACACATATAGATCTATACGCACACACACACACGGCAGTAATCAGGTACTACACACACATATAGATCTATACACACACACACAGCATTAATCAGGTACTACACACACATATAGATCTACACTCACACACACACAGCATTAATCAGGTACCACACACATATAGATCTATACACACACACACACAGCATTAATCAGGTACCACACACATATAGATCTATACACACACACACACGGCATTAATCAGGTACCACACACATATAGATCTATACACACACACACACAGCATTAATCAGGTACTACACACACATATAGATCTATACACACACACACACACGGCATTAATAAGGTACTACACACATATAGATCTATACACACACACACATATAGATCTATACACACACAGCATTAATCAGGTACTACACACACATATAGATCTATACACACACACACACGGCATTAATAAGGTACTACACACATATAGATCTATACACTCACACACATATAGATCTATACACACACAGACAGGTGAATACAGATGTGTCTCTCTGTTGTTAATGTGTCTCTCTGTCTATCAGGAGGGATGCCTGCTGTGTATGACCTCAGTACGGTCATCGGTGGCGGGGGCTCCACCGTGTCTCACAACAATCTCATCCCTCTTGGTACGCTGTGTGTGTGTGACTGACCAACCCCTAACCCTCTTTTCTGTTCTGTATAGCCCTCAAATTCAAATCTGAATCTCCTAAGCCAGTTTCACTGTTTTTTAAAAATGAATCCCTTCTAATCAGGGACTGATTTCCACCTGGGAGACCAGGTGGGTGTGTAATGAATAATCAGGTAGAAAACCAGCAGTAGTCTAGACGTTCCAGGGACTGATTTCCACCTGGGAGACCAGCTGGGTGTGTAATGAATAATCAGGTAGAAAACCAGCAGTAGTCTAGACGTTCCAGGGACTGATTTCCACCTGGGAGACCAGCTGGGTGTGTAATGAATAATCAGGTAGAAAACCAGCAGTAGTCTAGACGTTCCAGTGTTCCAGTGGAATACCTCTGCTGTATCGGGTTACAACATACTGGAAATGTTCCCCAAGTTTTCCAGAAATTCCAGTTAGAATATTCCTGGAAATCCGTTATTCGTCTTACCAGGATTTGTGGAAAGGTTGTGAAAGTTACTGGGATGTTGTAGCCCTGACTGTGTGTAATGTCAGTTGTGTATCTATGTGTTGGACTCCGGCTGTATCTGTAACTGACCTTTTGTATACTAGTTTTGCTGTGTTTTCTTGTTCCAAATAAAATTTGCCAATTTGTAAATTATCTCCTCTCTGTGTGTGTGTGTGTGCGCGCGCTTGCACGTGTGTGTGTGTGCGTGGGCAGTGAACACAGGGGTAGTGAACCATACATCTTCTAGAGTTGGGTCTATCATGAGTACAGGCGTGGGCCAGGGTGAGTGAGTGTGTCGCCATGGTTACAGAGCTACAGCTGTTTACTGTTGCTAATGTTGTAGTCTTGTCCACAGTTCAGTTAGTGTGTGGTCTGACATTTTAGTTGTTTTAATGTTTGATTTATTTTAGATATATCGTGCTTTCTAGTCCAGCACTAGGTTTTATCTGGGTCTGGGAAACTGTCCCGAGCTTCTCTTTGAAGACCGCAATTCACTTCCTGTTTTCTCTCTTCCTCAGGAGTGACAACTGGACAATCGGGGCCCGGCAACAGTCCTCAATACCCAATCAACAACAGCCAGTTCACCATGGGCGGGCCTTCCATCTCCATGTCGTCTCCCATGGCGATGCCTAGCAACACTATGCACTATGGGAGCTAAGACCTACCAACCGTCCGTAGCTCCCCCTCTTCCCTCCCATCCCCCTCTTCTCTCTCTCCCTCCCACCCCCCCTCCTGGAAGGAAACCAAACTAGACTGATAATATGGACGTGCCTCTCCTCCCTTCACCCCTCCGTTCTCTTGTTCCTGATGTCTCCGGCCCAACTACACACTGACAGGGTTGGATAGGTTTAGGGCTGTCAAATGTCCAGGTTCTCCATTCTGGTTGGAGGATTTCTGATGTCCTACTTGTTCTGTCTGGATTGCAACCCGTTGATGGTTTAAGTAATGTTGCCTAAACACATCCCCTTGATCTCAACACATTCTGAGGCAGAGTGAAAGGTGTGTGCTCGTAACCATTCTGTTTTATGTATTCACAACCCACATAGAAACATTTAGAAGGATCTTATGTACTTACTGTGGCTATGGGGGTTTAGAAACGCACACACACAGTTGTATTATACACACACACACACACACACAGTTGTATTATATACACACACACACACACACACGTTGTATTATACACACAGAGCCTCCTGCAGGACAGAAATGACTTTGAGCTTCTGTGAAGTTTTATCAGTCACTCCCATCTTCCCCAGCCCGTCGCTTGTGACCCAACGTCCCGATCAATAAATTCCTGAATCCTAACCTTTCACCCAAGGTTACCTTATTCAACCGACCAATCAAATCAAACCGTCTGAGTGTCTGACCAAACCGGCAGCTACGAGGAAGAGAGGGTGATCCAGGTTTTAGCCAATCGGGACAGGAGATTGTCTCTGTAGGGCGGGGTCTGTAGTCGCTGTAGACTAGCCAGGGGTTCTGTAGGGTGGGGTCTGTAGACTAGCCAGGGGTTCTGTTCTGTAGGGTGGGGTCTGTAGACTAGCCAGGGGTTCTGTTCTGTAGGGTGGGGTCTGTAGACTAGCCAGGGGTTCTGTAGGGTGGGGTCTGTAGACTAGCCAGGGGTTCTTTAGGGTGGGGTCTGTAGACTAGCCAGGGGTTCTGTTCTGTAGGGTGGGGTCTGTAGACTAGCCAGGGGTTCTGTAGGGTGGAGTCTAGACTAGCCAGGGGTTCTGTAGGGTGGGGTCTGTAGACTAGCCAGGGGTTCTGTAGGGTGGCGTCTGTAGACTAGCCAGGGGTTCTGTAGGGTGGGGTCTGTAGACTAGCCAGGGGTTCTGTTCTGTAGGGTGGGGTCTGTAGACTAGCCAGGGGTTCTGTTCTGTAGGGTGGGGTCTGTAGACTAGCCAGGGGTTCTGTAGGGTGGGGTCTGTAGACTAGCCAGGGGTTCTTTAGGGTGGGGTCTGTAGACTAGCCAGGGGTTCTGTTCTGTAGGGTGGGGTCTGTAGACTAGCCAGGGGTTCTGTAGGGTGGAGTCTAGACTAGCCAGGGGTTCTGTAGGGTGGGGTCTGTAGACTAGCCAGGGGTTCTGTAGGGTGGCGTCTGTAGACTAGCCAGGGGTTCTGTAGGGTGGGGTCTGTAGACTAGCCAGGGGTTCTGTAGGGTGGGGTCTGTAGACTAGCCAGGGGTTCTGTAAGGTGGGGTCTGTAGACTAGCCAGGGGTTATGTAGGGTGGCGTCTGTAGACTAGCCAGGGGTTATGTAGGGTGGCGTCTGTAGACTAGCCAGGGGTTATGTAGGGTGGCGTCTGTAGACTAGCCAGGGGTTATGTAGGGTGGCGTCTGTAGACTAGCCAGGGGTTCTGTAGGGTGGGGTCTGTAGACTAGTGAGGGGTTCTGTAGGGTGGGGTCTGTAGACTAGCCAGGGGTTCTGTAGGGTGGGGTCTGTAGACTAGCCAGGGGTTCTGTAGGGTGGAGTCTGTAGACTAGCCAGGGGTTCTGTAGGGTGGCGTCTGTAGACTAGCCAGGGGTTCTGTAGGGTGGAGTCTGTAGACTAGCGAGGGGATTCCTGGCACCTTACTGAATATGGCCCCTGTTGTTTAAGGTGTAATGTTTTCACTGTTTAACAAGTGTTTATTGGGAACTGTGAGACACGTCATGCAACCTCCTAGGAAATCCCAAATGGCTCCATATTCCCCAGTGGACTCCTTTGAAGGTCCCATGGGGCTCTGGTCTACAGATGTATGCTATATAGGGCGCCGTTTGGGACACTGACAGTCACCTTACAGACACATCATGTAGAGTGTTGGTCCCATGTTTCATCAGCTGAAATAAAAGATCCCAGACATTTTCCATACGCACAAACATTATTTCAAATTTTGTGCACAAATTTGTTTACATCCCTGTTAGTGAGCATTTCTCATTTGCTAATCTACCTGACAAGTTAAGGAATATCGAGAAGCTGATTAAACAGCATGATTGTTACACAGGTGCACCTTGTGCTGGGGACAATTTTAAAAGGCAGCTCAAAAATATGCTGTTTTTTTTGTTCACACAACACAACGCCACAGATGTCTCAAGTTGATGGAGTGTGCAATTGACATGCTGACTGCAAGAATGTCCACCAAAGCTGTTGCCAGATAATGTAATGTTAATTTCTCTACCGTAATCCAACATTTTATAGAATTTGGCAGTACGTCTAACCGGCCTCACAACCACAGACCACGTGTAACCATGCCAGCCCAGGACATCCACATCTTGCTTCTTCACCTGCAGGATCGTCTGTGGAGGAGGGGTGGTGCTGAGGAGTATTTCTGTCTGTAATAAAGCCATTTTGTGGGGCGAAACTCATTCTGATTTGCTTGGCCTGGCTCCCAAGTGTAGGCCTATACCTCACCCATTGCCTAGTCATGTGAAATCCATAGATTAGGGCCTAATTAATTTATTTCAATTGACTGATTTCCTTCTATGAACTGTAACTCAGGAAAATCTTTGAAATTGTGTCATGTTGTGTTTATATAATTGCATTCCGACCTGAAGATCAGGATTGGTTGATTGATTTGAGGCGGGTGTAGTAACGAGCTGGAGGAAAAGTGTGACACTAATCAGGCCCCAGAGGACTGGAGTTACCCATCCCTGAGATAGACTCAGTCCCCCCCTACATCTTCTGTTAGGGAGATGGGAGATACCCGTCCCTGAGATAAAGACTCTTACATCTTCTGGTTGGAAGTTACCCATCCCTGAGATAAAGGCTCAGTCCCCCCCCCCCCGTCCCCCCCCCCCCCCTACATCTTCTGTTTGGGAGATACCCATCCATGAGATAAAGACTCTTACATCTTCTGTTTGGGAGATACCCATCCCTGAGATAAAGGCTCAGTCCCCCCCTACATCTTCTGTTTGGGAGATACCCATCCCTGAGATAAAGACTCAGTCCCCCCTACATCATCTGTTAGGGAGATACCCATCCATGAGATAAAGACTCAGTCCCCCCTTACATCTTCTGTTAGGGAGATACCCATCCCTGAGATAAAGACTCAGTCCCCCCTACATCATCTGTTAGGGAGATGGGAGATACCCATCCCTGAGATAAAGACTCAGTCCCCCCTACATCATCTGTTAGGGAGATGGGAGATACCCATCCCTGAGATAAAGACTCAGTCCCCCCTACATCATCTGTTAGGGAGATACCCATCCCTGAGATAAAGACTCAGTCCCCCCCTACATCTTCTGTTAGGGAGATGGGAGATACCCATCCCTGAGATAAAGACTCAGTCCCCCCTACATCATCTGTTAGGGAGACACCCATCCCTGAGATAAAGACTCAGTCCCCCCCTACATCTTCTGTTAGGGAGATACCCATCCCTGAGATAAAGACTCAGTCCCCCCTACATCATCTGTTAGGGAGATGGGAGATACCCATCCCTGAGATAAAGACTCAGTCCCCCCTACATCATCTGTTAGGGAGATACCCATCCCTGAGATAAAGACTCAGTCCCCCCCTACATCTTCTGTTAGGGAGATGGGAGATACCCATCCCTGAGATAAAGACTCAGTCCCCCCTACATCATCTGTTAGGGAGACACCCATCCCTGAGATAAAGACTCAGTCCCCCCCTACATCTTCTGTTAGGGAGATACCCATCCCTGAGATAAAGACTCAGTCCCCCCTACATCTTCTGTTAGGGAGATACCCATCCATGAGATAAAGACTCAGTCCCCCCCTACATCTTCTGTTAGGGAGATGGGAGATACCCATCCCTGAGATAAAGACTCAGTCCCCCCTACATCATCTGTTAGGGAGATACCCATCCCTGAGATAAAGACTCAGTCCCCCCCTACATCATCTGTTAGGGAGATACCCATCCCTGAGATAAAGACTCAGTCCCCCCTACATCTTCTGTTAGGGAGATACCCATCCCTGAGATAAAGACTCAGTCCCCCCCTACATCTTCTGTTAGGGAGATGGGAGATACCCATCCCTGAGATAAAGACTCAGTCCCCCCTACATCTTCTGTTAGGGAGATACCCATCCCTGAGATAAAAACTCAGTCCCCCCCTACATCTTCTGTTAGGGAGATGGGAGATACCCATCCCTGAGATAAAGACTCAGTCCCCCCTACATCATCTGTTAGGGAGATGGGAGATACCCATCCCTGAGATAAAGACTCAGTCCCCCCTACATCATCTGTTAGGGAGATACCCATCCCTGAGATAAAGACTCAGTCCCCCCCTACATCTTCTGTTAGGGAGATGGGAGATACCCATCCCTGAGATAAAGACTCAGTCCCCCCTACATCATCTGTTAGGGAGATGGGAGATACCCATCCCTGAGATAAAGACTCAGTCCCCCCTACATCATCTGTTAGGGAGATACCCATCCCTGAGATAAAGACTCAGTCCCCCCTACATCATCTGTTAGGGAGATACCCATCCCTGAGATAAAGACTCAGTCCCCCCCTACATCATCTGTTAGGGAGATACCCATCCCTGAGATAAAGACTCAGTCCCCCCTACATCTTCTGTTAGGGAGATACCCATCCCTGAGATAAAGACTCAGTCCCCCCCTACATCTTCTGTTAGGGAGATGGGAGATACCCATCCCTGAGATAAAGACTCAGTCCCCCCTACATCTTCTGTTAGGGAGATACCCATCCCTGAGATAAAAACTCAGTCCCCCCCTACATCTTCTGTTAGGGAGATGGGAGATACCCATCCCTGAGATAAAGACTCAGTCCCCCCTACATCTTCTGTTAGGGAGATGGGAGATACCCATCCCTGAGATAAAGACTCAGTCCCGCCCTACATCTTCTGTTAGGGAGATGGGAGATACCCATCCCTGAGATAAAGACTCAGTCCCCCCTACATCATCTGTTAGGGAGATACCCATCCCTGAGATAAAGACTCAGTCCCCCCCTACATCATCTGTTAGGGAGATACCCATCCCTGAGATAAAGACTCAGTCCCCCCTACATCTTCTGTTAGGGAGATACCCATCCCTGAGATAAAGACTCAGTCCCCCCTACATCTTCTGTTAGGGAGATACCCATCCCTGAGATAAAGACTCAGTCCCCCCCTACATCATCTGTTAGGGAGATACCCATCCCTGAGATAAAGACTCAGTCCCCCCTACATCTTCTGTTAGGGAGATACCCATCCCTGAGATAAAGACTCAGTCCCCCCCTACATCTTCTGTTAGGGAGATGGGAGATACCCATCCCTGAGATAAAGACTCAGTCCCCCCTACATCTTCTGTTAGGGAGATACCCATCCCTGAGATAAAAACTCAGTCCCCCCCTACATCTTCTGTTAGGGAGATGGGAGATACCCATCCCTGAGATAAAGACTCAGTCCCCCCTACATCTTCTGTTAGGGAGATACCCATCCCTGAGATAAAGACTCAGTCCCCCCTACATCTTCTGTTAGGGAGATACCCATCCCTGAGATAAAGACTCAGTCCCCCCTACATCATCTGTTAGGGAGATACCCATCCCTGAGATAAAGACTCAGTCCCCCCTTACATCTTCTGTTAGGGAGATACCCATCCCTGAGATAAAGACTCAGTCCCCCCTACATCTTCTGTTAGGGAGATACCCATCCCTGAGATAAAGACTCAGTCCCCTTACATCATCTGTTAGGGAGATGGGAGATACCCATCCCTGAGATAAAGACTCAGTCCCCCCTACATCTTCTGTTAGGGAGATGGGAGATACCCATCCCTAAGATAAAGACTCAGTCCCCCCTACATCATCTGTTAGGGAGATGGGAGATACCCATCCCTGAGATAAAGACTCAGTCCCCCCTACATCATCTGTTAGGGAGATACCCATCCCTGAGATAAAGACTCAGTCCCCCCTACATCTTCTGTTAGGGAGATACCCATCCCTGAGATAAAGACTCAGTCCCCCCTACATCTTCTGTTAGGGAGATACCCATCCCTGAGATAAAGACTCAGTCCCCCCCTACATCTTCTGTTAGGGAGATACCCATCCCTGAGATAAAGACTCAGTCCCCCCTACATCATCTGTTAGGGAGATACCCATCCCTGAGATAGACTCAGTCCCCCCCACATCTTCTGTTAGGGAGATACCCATCCCTGAGATAAAGACTCAGTCCCCCCTACATCATCTGTTAGGGAGATACCCATCCCTGAGATAAAGACTCAGTCCCCCCTTACATCTTCTGTTAGGGAGATACCCATCCCTGAGATAAAGACTCAGTCCCCCCTACATCTTCTGTTAGGGAGATACCCATCCCTGAGATAAAGACTCAGTCCCCCCTACATCTTCTGTTAGGGAGATACCCATCCCTGAGATAAAGACTCAGTCCCCCCCTACATCATCTGTTAGGGAGATACCCATCCCTGAGATAAAGACTCAGTCCCCCCCTACATCATCTGTTAGGGAGATACCCATCCCTGAGATAAAGACTCAGTCCCCCCTACATCATCTGTTTGGTCAAACAGTCTAAAATGTTCGTGGTTTTGTTTTCATCTCTTTGTTTTCTTCCTTTTCCCCATAAATAAAAAGTTAAAACAGAAATACCCTCCAAAGAGGCAAATTAAACATTGCTGGAGAACAAGTCGGCTTTCTAATTTATATATATTGTATGGATTCTTCCTAATATACAGTTGTGTGCATTCTCAGATTTCTAATGTATGTGGACTGTCTCATGGCAATATTAAGTATTTAATGAGCCCCATCCATTTTATAGGGAGAATGTGATACTTTACTGTAGAACCCTCAGACTCCACTCTGAACCTGGAAGTCAGTTCCACTGCATTCTTTCCGTGGTTCCCCTCTAATCAGGGACTGAGTTAGACCTGGGACACCCTGTGGGTGGTTCCCCTCTAATCAGGGACTGAGTTAGACCTGGGACACCCTGTGGGTGGTTCCCCTCTAATCAGGGACTGAGTTAGACCTGGGACACCATGTGGGTGGTTCCCCTCTAATCAGGGACTGAATTAGACCTGGGATACCATGTGGGTGGTTCCCCTCTAATCAGGGACTGAGTTAGATCTGGGACACCCTGTGGGTGGTTACCCTCTAATCAGTGACTGAGTTAGACCTGGGACACCATGTGGGTGGTTCCCCTCTAATCAGGGACTGAATTAGACCTGGGATACCATGTGGGTGGTTCCCCTCTAATCAGGGACTGAGTTAAACCTGGGACACCCTGTGGGTGGTTACCCTCTAATCAGGGACTGAGTTTAACCTGGGACACCCCGTGGGTGGTTCCCCTCTAATCAGGGACTGAGTTAGACCTGGACACCATGTGGGTGGTTCCCCTCTAATCAGGGACTGAGTTAGACCTGGGACACCATGTGGGTGGTTCCCCTCTAATCGGGGACTGAGTTAGACCTGGACACCATGTGGGTGGTTCCCCTCTAATCAGGGACTGAGTTGGACCTGGGACACCATGTGGGTGGTTCCCCTCTAATCAGGGACTGAGTTAGACCTGGGACACCCCGTGGGTGGTTCCCCTCTAATCAGGGACTGAGTTAGACCTGGGACACCATGTGGGTGGTTCCCCTCTAATCAGGGATTGAGTTAGACATGGGACACCATGTGGGTGGTTCCCCTCTAATCAGGGACTGAGTTAGACCTGGGACACCATGTGGGTGGTTCCCCTCTAATCAGGGACTCTGTTAGCCCTGGGACACCGAGTGGGTGGTTCCCCTCTAATCAGGGACTGGGTTAGCCCTGGGACACCATGTGGGTGGTTCCCCTCTAATCAGGGACTGAGTTAGACCTGGGACACCATGTGGGTGGTTCCCCTCTAATCAGGGACTGAGTTAGCCCTGGGACACCATGTGGGTGGTTCCCCTCTAATCAGGGACTGAGTTAGCCCTGGGACACCATGTGGGCGCAATTCATTATTAGGTAGAACAGAAAACCAGCAGGCTCCTCGAAGGGTCAGAGTTGAATACGTCTGCCCTAGAATATAAAGGGTGCAGAACTCAATTCCTGGAGGGCCGAGTGTCTGCTGCTTTTCACTCCTCTCTTGTACTTTACTGCCCTCCAGGATTTGAGTTTTGACACCCTTGATATAGATAATCAACATTTACATGACACACTATTATAGGCCTACATTTTAAGCCATTTTAAATGGATTGTCAATAATCAAAATGGCTTACATTTCTCCAATCCTTTTACACATATAGGTTGTGTTCCCCTGCTCAGATGTTGCATGCATCAACCAATGGTTGCGGGCTATGTCATCGACTGTGCTCGGGTACCAGATTGCTATAACGTGGTTAGCTGATACTCATTGTATTCTGTAGTGTTAAGAATTCCCTTCACTGCAACGAAGGGGCATAGCTCAAACCATGAGAAACAGCCCCAGACCATTATTCCTCTTCCACCAAACTTTACAGTTGTCACTCTGCATTCAGGCAGGTAGCGTTCTCCTGGCATCCGGCAAACCCAGGTTTGACCTGAGAGAGTCCAATGGCGGAGAGCTTTACACCTCTCCAGCCGACGCTCCCGACGAACAGTTATTGTGCTGACGATGCTTCCAGGGGCAGCTTGGAACTCGTTAGCGTTGCAACCAAGGACAGACGATTTCAACACTCAGGGGTCTCGTTCTGTGAGCTTGTGTGGCCTACCAGTTTCGTGGCTGAGATGGAGATTGCATGGAGATTGAGATTGCATGGCTGTGTGCTCAATTGTATACACCGGTCAGCAACTGGTGTGGCTGAAATAGCCAAATCCACTAATTTGGGTGTCCACATACTTTTGTATAGCGTACGTAAAATACCTATCCAGGCATTGTAAGATCTGTTATGCGTCAGCAATGTCTGAGTAGAGGAACGTGACCAAACAGTATGAAAAAAGAGTGGTGTGAGCATGTCAATCAATGAGGTTATTGATTAGCTGAAATGCTAGCACCTGGTTGCACTTGCCAGCTGGTAATTAAAGATGGCGGCCAAGTGAGGTAGCAAACCTCTGCTCAGGTAGATCGGCCAACACAACACACACACACCTGAATACCTGTTAAGCTCGTTACCATTCGTAAACGTTAACACAGATGGCTTCTAGATGTGGGCAGGGACGGGCAGCAGGGTCCCAGAGGAGACGACAGGAGAGCTCAGGTAAATCTTTATATTAACTCACACCTGCTGTTCCTCTTCTAGAATATTAGTTCAGAAGTATTGTGGAGCTCCTGTACCTACATATAAACAGTACTGTCACCCATAATGAGTACCGGAACCTATTTCAGTCCAAGTCCACTGTATATACCGCTCCCTCATCTCACTGGAAATGATTGGGAGTCCCACAGGGTGGTGCTCAACTGGCCCAGCGTCGTCTGGGTTTGGCAGGTGGAGGCCGTCATTGTAAATAATTGTTTGTTCTTAACTGACTTGCCTAGTTCAATAAAAAATAATCTCTTACCACCTCTGCCCCTCCCTCTCTCTACTCATACCACCCCCTCCCCCTCTCTACTCATACCACCCCCTCCCCCTCTCTACTCATACCTCCCCCTCTCTACTCATACCTCCCCCTCTCTACTCATACCACCATCCAACCCCCTCCCCCTCTCTACTCATACCACCATCCAACCCCCTCCCTCTCTCTACTCATACCACCCCCTCCCTCTCTCTACTCATACCACCATCCAACCCCCTCCCTCTCCTCTCTCACTGTCTCCAGACCTCCAGGACACATACCTCCTCCATGGGGAGCCTAGCCCCCCTCTCAGTAACCTGTCTCTCCATGCCTCCTGGTGGTCTGGCAGGGACGAGCACAGAGAGACAGGGCCCTCCCTTGGGGTAAGCTTGTGCGTGTGGTGTGTACTTAACAAATGAACATTGTGGGTTTGAGAGTCAGTCAGGTGAGAATGTGAGTGACAGAATAGTGTGTTTTACTGTGTTAACAACTCATGCCAGCAGCATAGCACCCTGCATCCCTGGCTTCTCAAGCATCTGGTCCCTGGATGGGAGACCAGATGCTGCTGAAGTGGTGTTGGAGGACCAATAGGTCCCACTCTTTCCTCTGGTCTAAAGAAATATCCCAATGCCCCAGGGCAGTGATAGGGGACATTGCCCTGTGCTGTCTTTCGGATGGGATGTATGTACCTCGGCCTAAACATCAACGCCACAGGTAACTTCCACAAAGCTGTGAACGATCTGAGACACAAGGCAAGAAGATCCCATGGGACTCATCATAAGAGTAGAGGTGTTAACCCTGGTGTCCTGGCTAAATTCCCAATCTGGCCCTCATACCATCCGTTAACTCACCTGGTAAAATATGGGTTGATTTAAAAAATAAAGTGTTTTGTTCACAGGAGCAACTGGTTGAGAGAAATCAGCACGTTGCCAGACTACAGGATGCACTGAGACGCGAGAGAGAGAAGGTGTGTCTCATGTGTCATGAGTTTGATGGAAAATATCAACCATGTTGATGAATAACCATTTCCCTCTTATCTATTTCACACACACACTCTAAAGGGTTCCAGCCTGCAGTGTCGGTGTAATCAGCAGGGGTCAGAGTTGAGGCGTAGAGAGCAGCACAGCGCCAGACTGAAGGAGAGACTAACCCAACTTTCAGAGAGACACAGAGAGAGAGGCGCCTGTAAGGATCTCTGTCTAACCATCTCTCTCACACTTAATGTGCCCTCTCATATTCTATCCCACTCCATCTTTCTCTCTAAATTTCTCCTAATCCTAAACCCACACACCATTCTGTCACTCTCCTTCTACCTACCTATTGTAATGACCTCTGCACAGAGGGAGAGGGCTTCAAGGGCCTTTGCATTTGGGTGGGGGAGGCTGTGAAACTCTCCTGCTGTTGTTGGGCTCATGAGCTTTGACACCTCACGTCACACTTCAGTGCTAATTGAAGTTGCTAGCAACCAAGGTAACCTTAGCATTCAGTCCTTATAAATAAATGACAGTAATACATTTAACTTTTTCTTATTGGCTTGAAGGATCTTCCACTTTTTTTTCTTCAATTTTTGCCTAAAATGACCCAAATGTAACTGGCTGTAGCTCAGGTCCTGAAGCAAGGATATGCATATTCCTGATACCATCTGAAAGGAAACACTTTGTGGACATGTGAAATCAATGTAGGAGAATATAACACATTAGATCTGGTAAAAGGTAATACAATGGAGAAAAAAATGTTGTTAAAAAAACTATCTTTGAAATGCAAGAGAAAGGCCATAATGTATTATTCCAGCCCAGGTGCAATTTAGATTATGGCCACTAGATGGTAGCAGTGTATGTAAAGTTTGACTGATCCAATGAATCATTGAATTTCTGTTCAAAATGTTGTATCAAGACTGCCCAAATGTGCCTAATTTGTTTAACAACTTTTCCAGTTCAAAACTGTGCCATGGTATTCTTTCACTGTCATAGCAACTGTAAAGTGGACAGTGCAGTTAGATAAACAAGAATTTAAGCGTTCAGACAATATCAGATATGTCCTGGGAAATGTTCTTGTTACTTACAACCTCATGCTAATCGCATTAGCCTACGTTAGCTCAACTGTCCTGCGGGGGACCCACCAATCCTGTAGAGGTTAATTAAGAGGTTTTTAAAGTAACTTCAGACTAAACATGATTAGCTCTCTCTCAATTAAATTTCAATTGAAGGGGCTTTATTGGCATGGAAAACATGTTCACATGTGAAATAGATAAACAATACAATAATGTACAGTAAACATTACACTCACAAGTTAGACATTTCAAAAGGGAAAATAAACGTCTCTTATGAATTTTGATCATTAGCGGGTATCAACCTAATTCTGCTCTGCATACATTATCTGGTGTTTTACGTTGTACACGGAGGGTAATTTTGCAGAATTCTGCATGCAGAATCTCAATTTTGTGTTTGTCCCATTTTGTGAATTCTTGGTTGGCGAGCGGACCCCAGACCTCACAAGCATAAAAGGCAATGGGTTTTATAACAGAATCCAGTATTTTTAGCCAGATCCTAATTGGTATGTCAAATTGAGTTTATTTTGATGGCATAGAAGGCCCTTGCCTTGTCTCTCAGATCGTTCACAGCTTTGTGGAAGTTACCTGTGACGCTGATGTTTAGGCCGAGGTATGTACCTGTGTGCTCCAGGACAACGGGGTCTAGATGGAATTTGTGTTTGTGGGCCTGGCAACTGGACTTTTTTTGGAACACCGTTATTTTTGTCTTACTGAGATTTTGTCAGGGCCCAGGTCTGTCAGGGCCCAGGTCTGTCAGGGCCCAGGGTCTGTCAGGGCCCAGGTCTGGCAGAATTTGTGCAGAAGATCTAGGTGCTGCTGTAGACCCTCCTTGTTTGGTGACAGACTGTTCTAGTGCCCTCGCCAATTTTTTGATGGATATGTTGAAGAGGGCGGGGCTTAACTGCATCCTTGTCTCTCTCCCTCTCTCTGTAGCCATGGAGCTGTTGAACCCGGTGCCCAGAGGTCAGGTGAAGAGGGACAGACCAGCCAGGACCAACGGAAGGTAGAGAGAGTCCAAAATGGCACCCTATTCCCTTTATAGTGCACTACTGTTGACTACTGGGGCTGTGGACTCCGGTTGGAACCCCGGATATTACCTATTCTGATCCAGGAAATTGAGACGCAGGCTTCTGTTCCAGCCCAGCACTAATGCACCTGATTTACCCCCCCCCCCCCCCCCCCCACACACACACACAGGAAGGAGGAGGCAGCGCTACGTGTGATGCTGGAGCGGCGAGAGGCGGAGATAAGGGAGGCCATGAAGCTCCGACACAAACTCACCACGCTACTGCACGCGCTCAGAGCAGACATGGAACGGGTTAGACGGCTCCTATAGCTCAGAGCAGGGTGACGGTGGCCCTAGACACTGTTTTGCATTTCCTCCACTAATGATTTAAGGTTATGATTGGGGGAGGGGATGCTGGTCCTAGACCTGTACCTTTCCTGGTCCTGGGGAGAGGTCTCCACCAAAGGGGTGCCTTAGTACTAACACATCCTGGTTCCCAGGACCAGGTGGGGCAGGGCGGGGCGGGGTCTTGGGGTGGAGGAAGGGGCGGGGTCTTGGGGTGGAGGAAGGGGCGGGGTCTTGGGGTGGAGGAAGGGGCGGGGTCTTTTGGTGAAGGAAGGGGTGTTCCCAGGACCAGGTGGGGCGGGGCGGGGTCTTGGGGTGGAGGAAGGGTCACGGTCTTGGGGCGGGGTCTTGGGGTGGAGGAAGGGTCACGGTCTTGGGGTGGAAGGAAGGGGCAGGGTCTTGGGGTGGAGGAAGGGGATACAGATGGAGCAGGGTCTTGGGGTGGAGGAAGGGGCAGGGTCTTGGGGTGGAGGACGGGGCGGGGTCTTGGGGTGGAGGACGGGGCGGGGTCTTGGGGTGGAGGACGGGGCGGGGTCTTGGGGTGGAGGACGGGGCGGGGTCTTGGGGTGGAGGACGGGGCGGGGTCTTGGGGTGGAGGGCGGGGCGGGGTCTTGGGGTGGAGGGCGGGGCGATGTCTTGGGGTGGAGGGCGGGGCGGGGTCTTGGGGTGGAGGGCGGGGCGGGGTCTTGGGGTGGGAGGAAGGGGCACGGTCTTGGGGTGGGAGGAAGGGGCACGGTCTTGGGGTGGGAGGAAGGGGCACGGTCTTGGGGTGGGAGGAAGGGGCACGGTCTTGGGGTGGAGGAAGGGGCATGGTCTTGGGGCGGGAGGAAGGGGCTACGGATGGGAACTGAAACTTGTGCACGGTCAGCAGGGGAGAACATTTTGGAACATTCAGCTATAAACATGTTATGTAGAACTAACATGCCTCTCGATGCATGGAATCATGTCAGCTCTATTCATGGCATTTCTATCTGCAATATTTGGCAACTGAGCCCAACCCTGGGTATGGTGAGAGGATTGAGCTGATTGGCCGAAAGCTACTACTTTGTCACTTTTCCCACAGACCCTATTGGACACTGTGGGTGACCAGGAAGAGGACCCAGACAGCGCCAATATGCTGGTCCAGTCAGAGGAGTCCCTGGGCGAACATGTGACAGGGGGTGTGGTCCAGGGATGGAAGAGTGTGCAGAGGAGACTAGGGGACCTCCTGAGTCAGGGTGAGAGGGGATGAAGCGGCACCGTGTTCCCTACGTAGTGCACCACTTATGAACATAGGGCCATTTTGGACGCACACAGCGACTTGTAGGAGATAAACATGAATTTGTTTATGACTAAAGAAATATTCAGTGTTTTTTGTGTGTATAGGTCACGTGGCTGTGGGGACCGACCAGGATAAGCTCTTGGCCCAGCTAGAGACAGAGTTGGATCAGAGTCAACAGTTGGTCAAACTGCAGCAGCATCTACTACAGGTGGACTATACCCGCTACAATGTTACGGCTCGTTACTAAAGAAACCGACACGCGCTACAATGTTATGGCTAATTACTATAGAAACCGACACACCCTACAATGTTACGGCGGCTCGTTACTAAAGAAACCGACACGGGCTAAAATGTTACGGCTAGTTACTAAAGAAACCGACACACGCTACAATGTTGCGGCTAATTTCTAAATAAACCGACACACGCTACAATGTTATCGCTAGTTACTAAAGAAACCGACACACGCTACAATGTTATGGCTAGTTACTAAAGAAACCGACACACGCTACAATGTTATGGCTAGTTACTAAATAAACCGACACGCTACAATGTTATCGCTAGTTACTAAAGAAATCGACACACGCTACAATGTTATGGCTAGTTACTAAAGAAACCGACACACGCTAAAATGTTGCGGCTAATTACTAAAGAAACCGACACGCTACAATGTTACGGCTAGTTACTAAAGAAACCGACACACGCTACAATGTTATGGCTAGTTACTAAAGAAACCGACACACGCTACAATGTTATGGCTAGTTACTAAATAAACCGACACGCTACAATGTTATCGCTAGTTACTAAAGAAATCGACACACGCTACAATGTTATGGCTAGTTACTAAAGAAACCGACACACGCTAAAATGTTGCGGCTAATTACTAAAGAAACCGACACGCTACAATGTTACGGCTAGTTACTAAAGAAACCGACACACGCTACAATGTTATGGCTAGTTACTAAAGAAACCGACACACGCTACAATGTTATGGCTAGTTACTAAAGAAACCGACACACGCTACAATGTTATGGCTAGTTACTAAAGAAACCGACACACGCTAAAATGTTGCGGCTAATTACTAAAGAAACCGACACACGCTACAATGTTATGGCTAGTTACTAAAGAAACCGACACACGCTTAAATGTTGTGGCTAATTACTAAAGAAACCGACACACGCTACAATGTTATGGCTAGTTACTAAAGAAACCGACACACGCTAAAATGTTGCGGCTAATTACTAAAGAAACGGACACGCGCTACAATGTTATGGCTAGTTACTAAAGAAACCGACACGCTACAATGTTATGGCTAGTTACTAAATAAACCGACACGCAACAATGTTATCGCTAGTTACTAAAGAAATCGACACACGCTACAATGTTATGGCTAGTTACTAAAGAAACCGACACACGCTAAAATGTTGCGGCTAATTACTAAAGAAACCGACACGCTACAATGTTACGGCTAGTTACTAAAGAAACCGACACGCTACAATGTTATCGCTAGTTACTAAAGAAATCGACACACGCTACAATGTTATGGCTAGTTACTAAAGAAACCGACACACGCTAAAATGTTGCGGCTAATTACTAAAGAAACCGACACGCTACAATGTTACGGCTAGTTACTAAAGAAACCGACACACGCTACAATGTTATGGCTAGTTACTAAAGAAACCGACACACGCTACAATGTTATGGCTAGTTACTAAAGAAACCGACACACGCTACAATGTTACGGCTAGTTACTAAATAAACCGACACACGCTAAAATGTTGCGGCTAATTACTAAAGAAACCGACACACGCTACAATGTTATGGCTAGTTACTAAAGAAACCGACACACGCTTAAATGTTGTGGCTAATTACTAAAGAAACCGACACACGCTACAATGTTATGGCTAGTTACTAAAGAAACCGACACACGCTAAAATGTTGCGGCTAATTACTAAAGAAACCGACACGCGCTACAATGTTATGGCTAGTTACTAAAGAAACCGACACACGCTACAATGTTACGGCTAGTTACTAAAGAAACCGACACACGCTAAAATGTTGCGGCTAATTACTAAAGAAACCGACACACACTGGCGTTCATAGAAACACACGTATGTGACCAGCTGGGTTCAAACCTGTGAAACACAGGAATGTTAATCCGCTGAGCTAGTCTAGGCATTAACTTGGCAGCTAAGGCAAGAGTCTTGGGGTGGGAGGAAGGGGCGGGGTCTTGGGGTGGGAGGAAGGGGCTTTGAAATTTTGGACGAAGTTACATAGTTATCTTTCTCTCCGGTTCTCCATGTCATCCCCCTTCTCCGTGTCATCCCCCTTCTCCGTGTCATCCCCCTTCTCCGTGTCATCCCCCTTCTCCGTGTCATCCCCCTTCTCCGTGTCATCCCCCTTCTCCGTGTCATCCCCCTTCTCCGTGTCATCCCCCTTCTCCGTGTCATCCCCCTTCCTCGTGTCATCCCCCTTCCTCGTGTCATCCCCCTTCCTCGTGTCATCCC
This sequence comes from Oncorhynchus clarkii lewisi, assembly GCF_045791955.1. Taxonomy (NCBI): domain Eukaryota; kingdom Metazoa; phylum Chordata; class Actinopteri; order Salmoniformes; family Salmonidae; genus Oncorhynchus; species Oncorhynchus clarkii. The sequence goes on along the minus strand of NC_092159.1, from coordinate 4,658,429 downwards.
CCTTCCTCGTGTCATCCCCCTTCCTCGTGTCATCCCCCTTCTCCCGTGTCATCCCCCTTCTCCCGTGCCCTCTCTCTCCCCACGCCCCTCTTTCTCCTCTCCTCCCCATTTCCCCATGTAATCTCCCCCTCCCCAGGACAGTGTGATCACTCCGGTCCCGGCCGCTCTGACAGACTGCTACTTCCTGGAAGAGTGGGAGCGGCTTCAGGACAGCTGGGCGGAGCTAGAACACCAGAGGCGGAGCTTCCATAGGGAGCGACGGGCCTTCACCGACGCCGCCATCCGATTGGGCCACGAGGTGAGAGACAGAAAGGGGGAGGGAGTGAAAACTGTCTCCTTGGATTGAAAGAAAGTTTCGAGGAATGTGTGTTTAGGGAAAGAGGGATACCAAGTCAGTGGTACAACTGAATGCAGTCACCTGAAATGTGTCTTCCGCATTTAACCCAACCCCTCTTAGTGAAGTGTTTGACTGTGATTATTTTATTACGTACTTAGTGTCTCAAATCAATTCAAATGTTTATTGGTCACATACATGGTTAGCAGATGTTATTGCAAGTGTAGCGAAATGCTTGTAATACATTAGAAAAAATACTGCTGTGTGTGTGTGTGTGTGTGTGTGTGTGTGTGTGTGTGTGTGTAGAGACGTGAGTTTGAGCAGCAGAGGGCCTGTGTGGTGAAGCAGCAGTATCTGTTTGACTCTCCGTTGGGGAGGACGTTGCAGCGTCACAACAGGAGAGAGAGCACCGTCCTTAGTGAGTCAGCATAAATCTTGTTCTATACATCTACTGTATATACATGACATGACTAGAAGTATGTGAACACCTGTTGGTCAAACATCTCATTCCAAAATCATGGGCATTAAAATGGAGTCGGTCCCCCTCCACTCTTCTGGGAAGGCTTTCCACTAGATGTTGGAACATTGCTGCAGGGACTTACTTCCATTCACCCATGAGCATTAGTGAGGTCGGGCTCTCTAAATTTCCCCTAAGGTGTTCGATGGGGTTGAGGTCAGGGCTCTGAGCAGGCCAATCAAGTTCTTCCACACCGATCTCGGCAAACCATTTCTGTATGGACCTTACTTTGTGCACAGGGGCATTGTCATGCTGAAACAGGAAAGGGCCTTCCCCAAACTGTTGCCACAAAGTTAGAATCGTCTAGAATGTCATTGTATGCTGTAGCATTAAGATTTCCCTTCACTGGAACTAAGGCGCCTAGGCCGAACCATGAAAAACAGCCCCAGAACATTATTCCTCATCCACTAAACTTTACAGTTGGCCCTATACATTGGGGCTGGTAGCGTTCTCCTGGCATCCTCCAAACCCAGATTTGTCCGTCGGACTGCCAGATGGTGAAGCGTGATTCATCACTCCAGAGAACGCGTTTCGACTGCTCCAGAGTCTAATGGCAGTGAGCTTTACACCACTGTGTATGGTGATCCTAAGCTTATGTGCGGCTGCTCGGCCATGGAAACCCACTTCATGAAGCTCCCGACGAACAGTTATTGTGTCGATGTTGCTTCTAGAGGCAGTTTGGAACTGACTGTTGCAACCGAGGACAGACTATTTTTACTCTCTACGTGCCTCAGCACTCGGTGGTCCCGTTCTGTGAGCGTGCGTGGCCTACCACTTTGCGGCTGAGCCGTTGTTGCTCCTAGATGTTTCCACTTCACAATAACGGCACTTAGTTGACAGGAGCAGCTCTGGCAGGGCAGAAATTTGATGGACTGACTTGTTGGAAAGGTGGCATCCAATCACTGTGCCATGTTGAAAGTCAGTTGGGCCATTCTACTGCCAATGTTTGTCTATGAAGATTGCATGGCTGTGTGCTCGATTTTATACAGCTATCAGCAACGAACGTGGCTGAGAAAGCCGAAGCTACTAATTTGAAGGGGTGTCCACATACTTTTGTCATGTAGTGTATATTGGGGATTCCCGAGTGGCGCAGCGGTCTAAGGCACTGCATCTCAGTGCTGATTCGTCACAACAGACACCCTGGTTTGATTCCAGGCTGTATCACAACCGGCCGTGATTGGGAGTCCCATAGGATGGCGCACAATTGTCCCAGCGTTGTCCGGGTTTGGCCGCGGTAGGCCGTCCATTGTAAATAAGAATTTGTTCTTATCTGACTTGCCTAGTTAAATTTAAAATATTGGCCATATACCACAAACCCCTGAGGTGCCTTATTGCTATTATAAACTGGTCACCAATGTAAATTTTACTTTGTTTTTGTCATACCCATGGTACATGTCTGATATACCATGGCTTTCAGCCAATCAGTATTTAGGCTCCAACTACCCAGTTTATAATCAACAATGAACACTACATACTGCTAGATATTTGCAAAAGCGTTACTAGTTTGGTTTCGACTATAGTTATTGCTTTACTAACGGGTTTTACTATAGCATCGTATTTTAGTCACTTCAGGGGATTCCTGTGTGCACTCGCAGATCTCTCAGATTCTGATCACATGATCTTGTCCGGCTGCCGGCTGGCCACGCCCTCCTCTGCCGAGTCTGGGATCATACCCTGGTTAGGGTCATCGGTGTCTCTGCAGGTTCATGGCAAAGTCAAAGTTCACACGCCCAGCACCCCAGAGCTCTACTCTGCCCTCCAACTGCCCTACAGCTGCAGGTCAGGCCCAGACATGTCCTGGCTCAGTTCCAAATGGCCCCCTATTCCCTATTTGGTGCTCTGTTATTGACCAGGGCCTGGTAGGCCACTATATAGGGAATGGGATGTCATTTAAGATGTGGACCTAGTTACTAAACTGTTAAATCCATCCAGTCTTTGTCATCTTTCTTCAGTAAGATGTTTTATTAATCACCCCCAAAGGGAAAATCATTATTAGTGATTGAGGTAATTGCAGATCTTATATGATTACAGATGGATTTTTGTTGTAGATTGGTGTGTGTGATATATATATATATAATATAGAAATAAATTCTGCCATTACCCCGCCCTGTCCCTCCAACTCTGCAGGTCCAGTGAGAGTGATGCCCAGTCAGAGTGCTGGGATGTGGGGGCAGAGAGGCTCCAGTTCGCCCCCCCTGGTCCTCACCTGGACGGGTCATTTCAGTAGTATTGCTGTTTTATATGTCGTTTCCATTGTATGTTTTATCATTTTGTCTGTTTCAGTTGTATGTCGTTTCTATTGTGTTTTATGAAATCGTGTTTTAAGGTGTTTAATAAAGATGAATTGTTTGACAGGTTCCTTCTCTACTAATGTTTACTGGAATGACTCGATGAGCCAGGAGAAATGCTACAATAACTTAATGGTGGTAGTAGTGAACAGCGAGGAAGTCTTGAAGTTTTGAATTTTAACAGAGAAAGAAGGCGACCCGCTAAGTGATATTTTATTAAAATAGGCTATTATAAAACATTCTTATAACTAAGAATTATAATCTAAGTCCTAACAATTTAGACCCTAGAATAGATTAAACAGTTATATTTGAAGTTTTTTAATATTGTTGAGGTGTAAAATTGTATCCCAAATAGTTGATCTTCTAAAATGACCAATTTAGCGGTTGTCAGTTTAAAACCATTTGATTGGCTGTTGTCGCGTGCCACGGACTCCCCACTGCTGGCGCACGACACCATCTGATTGGCTGCTTTCCAAAACACGGAAAAGCCCAAAGATGCATGTCAAGCTTGCCTTCAGTCGAGTTCTCAATTAATTGAACCCATCGCATTGTTCAGAAGTTTAGACACCGCTTTCTTTATTCTGGCACATTCTGATTGTCAGACACAAGTCTGTTGGGAATATGAACGCTATAATTTGTCAACTCCAACACCTACCGCGTTACATGGAGTCCGAAAACAGGAGATTCCAACCGTGGCGGGACTACATGAAGCTAGCGGACGCAGTGCGGGAGATGCAGTTAGGGAACTTCACATCAGAGCCGTCAACTGTTGAGGGTCATGACTCCGGGATATGCTCGACCATGGTGGAATTTGAAGAGTTTCCGCCACGAGCCTTGCTGTCACCGATAACACCTGTGGCGATACCACCCCTATGGCACGAAATGGAACCCCTGGATTCCGAAATCGTACCCTTGCATAAACACGCTGCTTTACGTCTGAGCAGCATCAAGGGTCCCGAGCCCCCTACAGCAGCGTCCAGATCCTCCGCGGGCACCCGGGGCCAGAAGGAGAGAGTGAAGGCGACCCGCTCTAAGACGCCAGAGGAGGTGTCATCACCTGAGCGCAATATCTGTAGCTTCTGCAAACACAACGGGGAGTCAGAGTCTGTGTTTGGGTCCCACAGTCTCAAGAACCAGGATGGGGACGTGGTATGCCCGTACCTGCGGCAATATATCTGCCCTCTCTGTGGGGCCACCAAGGCCAAAGCCCACACCAAGCGCTTCTGTCCCCAAGTCGAAACCACCTACAGCTCGGTCTATGTCAAGTCATAGAAGCGCTAGCTCTGGTCCAGGCCGTTACTGCGCTACCCTCTAGACCTACTAACATAGTCAACTTGTTGTTGCGGGATGGGTGGGACCAGAGCTAGAGAATCGCTGAAGAGACTTCATGCTGTTGTTTTGCAGACTTTCTTGAGCGTCTCTAGCGCACTGTATGCGGACAATTGTAAGAGGATTTACGAGTGGATATTTAGCTTAGACGCAGTTTGGAACAGGCTGACAAGTTTGTAGACTGTGTAATTTCCTGTTAGTCGTGTGATTTTTGTATTATTTATTTCCTTGACTTTTTCTCGTGTGTTTTCAACCATTGTCGCGTATTTCTATGTATTTATGACGTGTGATTATTTGCGTGCCCGTGCATTTATTTTCAACACATTTTGGGTTTGAGTTTTTTTTTGTTTTCTTTAAAGTGTAAATGTCTCTGTCTGTGACCAAACTAACTGAGTATTTACATGTTGGTGTGAGATTTTGTAAAACCTCAACCTCTTAATGTGTCGCCTACTGTGTCGCCCTTACCAACAAACTCTCACTGCAGAATTAAACGTTTATCCCACGTTTCTCCCTGCTACTTTGGGGAGGAAAAAACGGAAGTGTTGTCTTGTTTTGAGACTTGTTTTCCTGACTTTAAAACGACATGCTCTAATCTAACTGTACATCTGCAAGTCTACAGGCCTAAAATAACTATTATAAGAACATTACAATTGACAAGACTATTTTATGATGTGGTGTGCAGAGCTACTTTGTATTTCTCATTTACCATGCTAGCTACTATTAGGAACTGTTATACTTGAATTACTTTAATACATCTAGAAGTGTTTTTTTTATTTTATTTTAAATTTGACTTTTCAACCTCGATGCATCTTACCTTGGCTGTACAGGACTTTAATGTTAAGTCTAATCTCACTTTAAAGAACTGCGCTACCCCATGTTGAATAGTATGTTTGTTTATTATGATACATGTCTTCTATAATAATAACAATAATAACTGCATTGGCTACTCCTGTGTGTCTTAATTATCAGCGAGGTGTCCCTAAAAAGGTGTCCCTGTCTGCGCATCATGTTTGTGTCCCAAATGGCATTGTATTTCTTAAATAGTGCCCTGCTTTTGATCAGGGGCCATAGGGCTGTGGTCAACAGTAGTGCACTATATAGGGCTGTGGTGAAAAGTAGTGCACTATATAGGGCTATGGTCTAAAGTAGTGCACTATATAGGGCTGTGGTCTAAAGTAGTGCACTATATAGGGCTGTGGTCTAAAGTAGTGCACTATATAGGCCTGTGGTCTAAAGTAGTGCACTATATAGGGCTGTGGTCTAAAGTAGTGCACTATATAGGGCTGTGGTCTAAAGTAGTGCACTATATAGGGCTGTGGTCTAAAGTAGTGCACTATATAGGCCTGTGGTCTAAAGTAGTGCACTATATAGGGCATTGTCTACAGGTAGACTTTAGATCTTAGTGGTAAAGGTGATATGTATGATGGAAATCTTTAGACTGGTTAGTTATTCAAAAGGCAATCGCACATGTGAGCTGTCTTTGTTGCAGATGCCTGGTAACAGTTGAATAAAATGAGAAAACATAATAAACCTGCCACTGCTCTTCATTAAGCTTTAAGCCTCGAGGTCTTGCTCAGAGCTGTTTTTAATTTGCACCCTTATTTAAACATTGCTCTGCCCACATCCGTTCAATGCATCAAATGGGGTTGGAGTAGAGGGAACACAAGCGTATGTTACCACATATAACAATGTGCATTTCATAAGTATTCTAATAAAGTGTGTATATAAAGTATTAAACGATACTGTAAAACCACAACGATGACATGACCCGTCAAGTAAGTTTTTATAAATCGTCGCGTACTGTGCAGGATAAACCGTCAGAGTAATATGAAGTGGAGGTATTAAGGTTCACATTTACAGCATCATCTGCGCGGGCATTTAATTATTAAGACCTTTAGGCAATATTGTCTGGAGGGTGAAAATCCCAAAACATTCTCTTTTACAAAGAGTATTATTTATGTCACCTCCCCTGTCTGATATCTTGACTTTCTCTATGCCACCAAATCTAAAGGTCACGGGAGAAGAGCTGTCAGACTGTATGGCATTACTCAATGACACTGACCCCAATCTCAAATTCACTATGGAATGTGACATTAAACGTGTTCATTACCTCGATATGTGGATTGAGAAATCAAACGGAACACTGTTGACAACTCTGTATAGAAAAGAAACGGACAGAAATACTCTAATACAGGCGAACAGCTTCCACGCTGAGCCATTTAAAAAGAGGACTTCCAAGAAGCGAGTTTTTCAGTCTGTGCCGTATATGCCACTCCACTCCGGACAACCTAGAAAAAGAAGCGGAGGTGCGCAATAGGTCTCTAGGAAGCCGCTACTCTCCACGATGTGTGGATGGAGCTTGATTTGGCATTGGGGAACACACGAGATGGAGTCCTATAAAATTGACCCACGAGCTAAAGAACACTGTAATGTTCACCACCACATATACTTTGAACTCGCGCAAAGTGGGAGATGCTGTCAAGACACACATGTTTTATCATCGGACCCAGCTCTGCCAGCTGAATTTAAGAACCCACCACATATTGTATATAAGAGAGGTCGCAATTTACGCAACAAATTGGTCCATGCCAACTGCCAGCCACAAAATAAAGTGAGCCAGGCGCTTTTACGCCCTCTTCCGAATGGTAGCTATAAATGCAGAGGCTGCGCACTGTGCAACAGTGCCACGTACCTAGTGGTTCGAGCGTTCGGCTACCAACCGAAAGGTTGCAAGTTCGAATCCCCGAGTTGACAAGGTACAAATGTGTCGTTCTGCCCCTGAACAGGCAGTTAACCCACTGTTCCTAGTCCGTCATTAAACATTTGAATTTGTTCTTAACTGACATGCCTATTTAAATAAAATAAATAAATGCACGTTCATGTTATGTTGAAAACGTCAAATGACTGATGCTTTTTCTTGCACTCTACCCGATGATTTATGAAAACTTACTTCCACGTCCTGGTTGTGGTTTTACAGTCATGTTTAATACCTTTACCGTCCTCTACAGTCATGTTTAATACCCTTAACGTCCTCGTTGTGGTTTTACAGTCATGTTTAATACCTTTAACGTCCTCGTTGTGGTTTTACAGTCATGTTTAATACCTTTAACGTCCTCGTTGTGGTTCTACAGTCATGTTTAATACCTTTAACGTCCTCGTTGTGGTTCTACAGTCATGTTTAATACCTTTAACGTCCTCGTTGTGGTTTTACAGTCATATTTAATACCTTTAACGTCCTCGTTGTGGTTCTACAGTCATGTTTAATACCTTTAACGTCCTCGTTGTGGTTCTACAGTCATGTTTAATACCTTTAACGTCCTCGTTGTGGTTTTACAGTCATGTTTAATACCTTTAACGTCCTCGTTGTGGTTTTACAGTCATGTTTAATACCTTTAACGTCCTTGTTGTGGTTCTACAGTCATGTTTAATACCTTTTATGTACACATTTCATTAGAATACTGATGAAATGCACATTGTTATGTTTGGTAACATACGCCTGTGTTCCCTGTACTCCAACCCCATTCGATGCATTGAACGGATGTGGGCGGGGCAATGTCTAAATAAGGATGCAAATTATAAACAGCTCTGACGAAGGCCAGTGATACTATCGAGCGGTGTGAGGGTTTCTTCTGTCTTCTTCATCTCAGACTGGTTAGTTATTAAAGCCACATGTTTCATAGAGACACGACTGAGATGAGGAGATGTACAATAACCAAAGATTCACCTTAGTGATCATTTATTTTATAACACATTCTACAAAACACAGTAACTACATACTGTTCCAAACTGATGTCCTCAGCATTAGGAAAGGCAGAGGAGAAGAAAATAACCCTTAAGTTATACTCTTAAACCGGGTGGTAGCTTTTTTATGCCAATTCAACTGCACGTTAGAGGCTGCTGCACTATATACACAGACATGGAATCACTGGCCACTTTAGTAATGGAACATGAATCACTTTAATAATGGAACATGAATCACTTTAATAATGGAACATGAATCACTTTAATAATGGAACATGAATCACTTTAATAATGGAACATGAATCACTTTAATAATGGAACTCTAGTCACTTTAATAATGGAACATAAATCACTTTAATAATGTTTACATACTGCTTTACTCATATCATATGTATATACTGTATTCTATTCTACTGTATTCTATTCTACTGTATTCTATTCTACTGTATTTTAGTCAATGCCACTCTGACATTGCTCATCCCAATATTTATATATTTCTTAATTATATTCTTTTACTTTTAGATTTGTGTGTTTTGTTGTCAATAGTTAGATACTACTGCACTGCTGGAGCTAGGAACACAAGCATTTCACTACACCCACAATAACATCTGCTAAATATGTGAATGTGACACAATAAAACTTGATTTGATTTATAGACCAGCTTTATTATTATAACGTTGTGTCCATATAACTAAACAAACATTCAGTTCTCATCTGGGTTGATACTTTGGATCATTGTTCTCAAACTGATCTTGAGTATTCAAGTCAAAACATAAATATAAATTAACTTCAAGTGAGCCTCCGCTATGTAAAGACTATTACCCATGAGCCTTTGGGGGCGTTGGGATGATGGATCGGTGTGTTTCCCCAATTTAATTTCCCTTTTGTAGTTGAACTATTTGCACATCATTACAACACTGTATATATACATAATATGACATTTGAAAAGTATTTATTCTTTTGAAATGTTGTGTAATGTTTACTGTTCATTTTTTATTTCACTTGAAACATTGAATTGAGAGAGAGAAGAGATGGAGGAGGGCTTGTTCTCCTCCTCTCCTGTGTTAACTAAGGAGAGTTTCTTATCTATGTGTCCATCTGAGCAGACAGCCATCTAGCCAATCAGAGCTCAGAGATCTGTGGGGTGGATCAGGCTGACTTCTAAAGTTCATTAGGTCAAAGGTCATCACTAGGAGAAAGGGGTGAAGCAGTAGAAAGATGGAGGGAGAGGAGGGAAAAGAGACGAAGACTCACTTTAGGTAGGAGAGTTCTCTGATCAGGCCACAGACCACCTCTTTCTCACTAGTTAAGGGGGAGAGAGAGACAGAGAATGGCACCATTCCCTATATATAATGTACTACTTTCGACCAGGGCCTCATGTGCACTATATGGGGAATAAGGGTTCATCGTAGGCTTCAAAACAAGCCAATACAAAGTTATAAAATAGTGTACTGGTTCTAGGAAGATGGATAAATGTATCTGACCAGTAATGTTACTGAAACCAGATGGTATATCTAGATCAGTGGTTATCGCTGGGTACTGCAGGTGGTATATCTAGATCAGTAGTTATCGCTGGGTACTGCAGGTGGTATATCTAGATCAGTAGTTATCGCTGGGTACTGCAGGTGGTATATCTAGATCAGTGGTTATCGCTGGGTACTGCAGGTGGTATATCTAGATCAGTGGTTATCGCTGGGTACTGCAGGTGGTATATCTAGATCAGTAGTTATCGCTGGGTACTGCAGGTGGTATATCTAGATCAGTGGTTATCGCTGGGTACTGCAGGTGGTATATCTAGATCAGTGGTTATCGCTGGGTACTGCAGGTGGTATATCTAGATCAGTGGTTATCGCTGGGTACTGCAGGTGGTATATCTAGATCAGTGGTTATCGCTGGGTACTGCAGGTGGTATATCTAGATCAGTGGTTATCGCTGGGTACTGCAGGTGGTATATCTAGATCAGTGGTTATCGCTGGGTACTGCAGATGGTATATCTAGATCAGTAGTTATCGCTGGGTACTGCAGGTGGTCCGCAAAAACAACAATCTTCCACAAATAATAACAGTTGAGGTTACTGAGCTCTTCAGTAAGGCCATTCTTTATTTTGTTTGACTTTTTACCCCTTTTTCTTCCAAATTTCGTGACATCCAATTGGTAGTTACAGTCTTACCCCAACTGCTGCAACTCCAGTACTGACTCCGGAGAGGCGAGGATCAAGAGCCATGCCTCCTCCGAAACATTACCCGCCAACCTCTCCTTCACCCCCATTCCCTCCACCCATCCCTCCAACTCCGCAGTACCAATACTATTACTGGAATGACTCGATGAGCCAGGAGAAATGCTACAATAACTTAATGGTGGTAGTAGTGAACAGCGAGGAAGTCGAAGCAGTTTTGAATTTTAACAGAGAAAGAAGGCGACCCGCTAAGTGATATTTTATTAAAATGGGCTATTATAAAACATATTCTTATAACTAAGAATTATAATCTAAGTCCTATCAATTTAGACCCTAGAATAGATTAAACAGTTATATTTGAAGTTTTTTAATATTGTTGAGGTGTAAAATTGTATCCCAAATAGTTGATCTTCTAAAATGACCAATTTCGCAGTTGTCCGTTTGAAACCATTTGATTGGCTGTTGTCACCTCCCACCGCCTCCGCACAACACCATTTGATTGGCTGCTTTCCAAAACGCAGACAGGTCAAAGCGTGCGTATTGTCCAACTTGCATTCAGTTTAGTTCTCAATTCATTGAACCATGGCATCGTTTAGTTATCAACTCCAACACCTACCGAAAATGGAGTCCGAAAATAAGAGTTTCCAACTGTGGCGGGACTACATGAAGCTAGCGGACGCAGTGCGGGAGATGAAGAAAGGGAACTTCACATCAGAACCGTCAACCGTTGACGGTCATCACTCCAGTATATGCTCGACCATGGTGGAATTTGAACAGTTCCCGTCGCGAGCCTTGCTGTCACCGATAGCACCGGTGGCGACACCACCTCTACGGCACGAAAAGGAACCCCTGGATTCCAAAATTGCCCCCTTGCGTAAAGACGCTCCTTTACATCCGAGCAGCAGCGAGGGTCCCACGACTCCTACAGCAGCGTCCAGACCCTCGGTGGGGACCCGGTTCCAGAGGGAGAGAAAGAAGGCGACCCGCTCCAAGATACCGGAGGGAGTGCCATCACCTGAGTGCCAGTCCTGCAGCTTCTGCAAACACAACGGGGAGTCTGAGTCTGTGTTTGGGTCCCACAGTCTAAAGGACCAGGATGGGGGCGTGGTGTGCCCGTACCTGCGGCAGTATGTCTGTCCTCTATGCGGGGCCACCGGGGCCCAAGCCCACACCAAGCGCTTCTGTCCCCGGGTTGAAACCACCTACAACTCTGTCTATGTCAAGTGATAGAAGCGCTAACTCTGGTCCAGGCCGTTACTGCGCTACCCTCTAGACCTACTAACATAGTCAACTTGTTGTTGCGAGATGGGTGGAACCAGAGCTAGAGAAGCGCTGAAGAGACTTCATTCAGGCTGTTGTTTTGCAGACTTTCTTTAGCGTCTCTAGCGCACTGTATGCGGACAATTGTAAGAGGATTTAGGTGTGGATATTTAGTTTAGAAGTCTTTTGGAATAGCCTGACTAGTCTGTAGACTGTGTCTGTTTATCGTGTGATTTGATTTATTTATTTACTTTTTCTCGTGTGTTTTCAACTTTTTTCACTTATTTCAATGTATTTATGACGTGTGGTTTTTCATTATTTGCAAAAAAACCTGGTTTCCAAAATTGTCCCCTTGCGTAAAGACGCTCCTTTACATCCGAGCAGCGGCAAGGGTCCCAAGACCCCCACAGCTGCACCCAGACCCTCCGTGGGCACCTGGGTCCAGAAGGAGAGAAAGAAGGCGACCCGCTTCAAGACACCGGAGGGAGCGCCAGCCCTGCAGCTTCTGCAAACACAACAGGCAAAACTCAACGTTTCTCCCTGCTACTTTGGGGAGGAAAACCGGAATGGTTGTCTTGTTTTGAGACTTGTTTTTCTGACTATTATTTTAAAACTATATGCTCTAATCTAACTGTACATCTGCAGGTCTACAGGCCTAAAATAACTATTATAAGAACATTGCTATTGACATCAAGACAACTTCTGTTTTATGACGTGGTGTGCAGAGCTACTTTTGTGTCATTGTAATTTACCATGCTAGCTACTATTTTAGTGTTATACTTGTTTTTTTTAAAGATCTAGAAGTGTGGTTTCTTGTTTGTTTTTTTTACTTGTTTTTTAACTTTTAACCGTGTATGCTACTTAGATCAGAGAAGAAGGCCGAACAAATGATTGAATACTCCAGTCATCCAAATCATAGACTGTCCTCTCTGCGGGGCCACCGGGGCTCAAGCCCACACCAAGCGCTTCTGTCCCCGCGTGGAAACCACCTACAACTCGGTCTATGTCAAGTCATAGAAGTGCTAGCTCTGGTCCAGGCCGTTACTGCGCTACCCTCTAGACCTACTAACACAGTCAACTTGTTGTTGCGGGATGGGTGGGACCAGAGCTAGAGAAGCGCTGAAGAGACTTCAGGCTGTTGTTTTGCAGACTTTCTTTAGCGTCTCTAGCGCACTGTATGCGGACAATTGTAAGAGGATTTAGGTGTGGATATTTAGCTTAAAAGTCGTTTGGAATAGCCTGACTAGTTTGTAGACTGTGTAATAGCCTGTTTATCGTGTGATTTGTTTTAACTTTACTTTTTCTCGTGTGGTTAAAAAAAATGTCCACTTATTTCTATGTATTTATGACGTGTGGTTTTTGCATATCCGTGCACTTGTTCTTTTCAAAACATGTTGGGTTTGAGTTTTCTGTTTTAACTTTAAAGTGTAAATGTCTCTGTCTGTCTGTGATCAAACTAACTGTGTCTTTACATGTTGGTGTGAGATTTTGTAAAACCTCCCAACCTCTAATACTGTGTCTACTAATAAACCGCCCTTATCAACAAACTCTCACTGCAGAATTAGACGTTTATCCACGTTTCTCCCTGCTACTTTGGGGAGGAAAAAACGGAAGTGTTGTCTTGTTTTGAGACTTGTTTTCCTGACTTTAAAACGACATGCTCTAATCTAACTGTACATATGCAGGTCTACGGGCCTAAATTAACTATTATAAGAACATTACCATTGACATCAAGATAACTTCTGTTTTATGACGTGGTGTGCAGAGCTACTTTTGTGTCATTGTAATTTACCATGCTAGCTACTATTTTAGTGTTATACTTGTTTTTTAATAGATCTAGACAGTGTGGTTTCTTGTTTGTTTTTTAAAACTTTTATAACTAACCAGTCTAAAAAGATTCTCAGCATAAAGATCACCTTTACCACTAAGACCCAAAGTCCACCTGTAGACAATGCCCTATATAGTGCACTACTTTAGACCACAGCCCTATATAGTGCACTACTTTAGACCACAGTCCTATATAGTGCACTACTTTAGACCACAGCCCTATATAGTGCACTACTTTAGACCACAGTCCTATATAGTGCACTACTTTAGACCACAGTCCTATATAGTGCACTACTTTAGACCACAGCCCTATATAGTGCACTACTTTAGACCACAGCCCTATATAGTGCACTACTTTAGACCACAGCCCTATATAGTGCACTACTTTAGACCACAGCCCTATATAGTGCACTACTTTAGACCACAACCCTATATAGTGCACTACTTTAGACCACAGTCCTATATAGTGCACTACTTTAGACCACAGCCCTATATAGTGCACTACTTTAGACCACAGTCCTATATAGTGCACTACTTTAGACCACAGCCCTATATAGTGCACTACTTTAGACCACAGCCCTATATAGTGCACTACTTTAGACCACAACCCTATATAGTGCACTACTTTAGACCACAGCCCTATATAGTGCACTACTTTAGACCACAGTCCTATATAGTGCACTACTTTAGACCACAGTCCTATATAGTGCACTACTTTAGACCACAGCCCTATATAGCACACTACTTTAGACCACAGCCCTATATAGCGCACTACTTTAGACCAAAGCCCTATATAGTGCACTACTTTAGACCACAGCCCTATATAGTGCACTACTTTTCACCACAGCCCTATGGCCCCTGATCAAAAGTAGGGCACTAAACAATAAAAGAAAAAGTAACAGAATACAACAACAGTAAATGAGGCTATATACAGGGGGAACCGGTACCGAGTCAATGTACAGGTTAGTTGAGGTCATTTGTACATGTAGGTGGGGGTGAAGTGTCTATGCCTTGATAATAAACAGCGAGTAGCAGCAGTGTACATGTAGGTGGGGGTGAAGTGTCTATGCATTGATAATAAACAGCGAGTAGCAGAAGTGTAAAAACAAAGGGCGGATAATGTGTGACTGTAAATAGTCCGGGTGGCCACGTGATTAATTGTTCAGCAGTCTTATGACTCGGGTGTCGGAGCTGTTAAGGAACCTTTTGGACCTAGACTTGGCGCTCTGGTATCGCTTGCAGTGGCATGATTTGGATGACTCCAACCATTTGATGGGCCTTCCTCTCCAATCTAAGTATCATACACTGTTTCATAGAGACACGACTGAGATGAGGAGATGTACAATAACCAAAGATTCACCTTAGTGATCATTTATTTTATAACACATTCTACAAAACACAGTAACTACATACTGTTCCAAACTGATGTCCTCAGCATTAGGAAAGGCAGAGGAGAAGAAAAGAACCCTTAAATTATACTCTTAAACCGGGTGGTAGCTTTTTTATGCCAATTCAACTGCACGTTAGAGGCTGCTGCACTATATACACAGACATGGAATCACTGGCCACTTTAATAATGGAACATTAATCGCTTTAATAATGGAACATGAATCACTTTAATAATGGAACATTAATCACTTTAATAATGGAACAGTAATCACTTTAATAATGGAACAGTAATCACTTTAATAATGGAACATGAATCACTTTAATAATGGAACTCTAGTCACTTTAATAATGGAACCTGAATCACTTTAATAATGGAACATGAATCACTTTAATAATGGAACATTCATCACTTTAATAATGGAACATGAATCACTTTAATAATGGAACATGAATCACTTTAATAATGGAACAGTAATCACTTTAATAATGGAACATGAATCACTTTAATAATGGAACTCTAGTCACTTTAATAATGGAACCTGAATCACTTTAATAATGGAACATGAATCACTTTAATAATGGAACATTAATCACTTTAATAATGGAACATTAATCACTTTAATAATGGAACATTAATCACTTTAATAATGGAACATTAATCACTTTAATAATGGAACTCTAGTCACTTTAATAATGGAACATTAATCACTTTAATAATGGAACATTAATCACTTTAATAATGGAACATTAATCACTTTAATAATGGAACATTAATCACTTTAATAATGGAACATTAATCACTTTAATAATGGAACATTAATCACTTTAATAATGGAACATTAATCACTTTAATAATGGAACATTAATCACTTTAATAATGGAACATTAATCACTTTAATAATGGAACATTAATCACTTTAATAATGTTTTCATGCTGCTTTACTCATCTCATGTAGATACTATATTATATTCTACTGTATTTAAGTCAATGCCACTCCGACATTGCTCATCATAATATTTATATATTTCTTATATATTTCTTCATTCCATTATTTTAATTGTAGATTTGTGTGCATTGTTGTGAAAAGTTAGATACTACTGCACTGTTGCAGCTAGGAACACAAGCATTTCGCTACACCCACAATAACATCTGCTTAAATATGTGTATGTGACAAAATAAAATGTGATATACAGACTTGCATTATTATTATAACGTTGGGCCCATATAACTTCACATACTTTCAGTTCAAATCTGGGTTGATACTTTGGATGGGAATGTGGTGTCATTTAACACGCAGACCTAGTTACTAAACTGTTTAAATCCTTCCTTCTTTGTCATCTTTCTTCAATTCGATTGATTTCAACGTAACTTTATTAATCATCCCCAAAGGGAAAATCGTTATTGGTGATTGAGGTAATCATTGATCTTATATGATAACAGAGGGACTTTTGTGTAGATTGTTGCGTGTGACTGTAACTAAATTCCTCCATCTCCCCATTCCTCTGATCCCGTATTCCCCTCCGTCCCCCATCCCTCTCTCCAAACCCCGATTACCCCAACTCCCGTCCCTGCCTGGACGGGTCATTTCAGTAGGATGGCTGTTTATGTCGTTTCCATTGTATGTTTTATAATATTGTCTGTTTCAGTTGTTGTTCCTTTGTCATTTCCAATGTGTTATAAAATCGTTTTGGTAGTAGTGAACAGCAAGGACGTCGAAGCATAGTAAACAGCAAGGATGTCGAAGCATAGTAAACAGCAAGGACGTCGAAGCATAGTGAACAGCAAGGACGTCGAAGCATAGTAAACAGCAAGGACGTCGAAGCATAGTAAACAGCAAGGAAGTTCACTGTATATAGACTTTTTTCTATTGTGTTATTGACTGTGTGTTTGTTTATTCCATGTGTAACTCTGTGTTGTTGTTTGTGTCGCACTGCTTTGCTTTATCTTGGCCAGGTCACAGTTGTAAATGAGAACTTGTTCTCAACTGGCCAATCTGGTTAAATAAAGATGAAATCAAATAATATTAAAAAAGAAAAAAAGCAGTTTTGAATTTTAACGGTTATTTTACTGATATTTTCTTATTAAAATAGGCTATTATCAAACAGCTTCCTATAACTAAGAATTATAAGTCCTATCAATTTAGACCTAGAATAGATTAAACAGTTATATTTGACGTTTTTAATATTGTTGAGGTGTACAATTGTATCCCAAATAGTTGACCAATTTATCAGTTGTCAGTTTGAAACCATTTGATTGGCTGTTGTCAGGTTCCATGGACTCAGCACAACGCCATCTGATTGGCTGATTAACAAAACACTGACAGTTTAAAAACGTGAACGTCGTCAAATTTGCCTTTTGTTGAGTTGTCAGTTCAGACCCAACGTTCTTTATTCTGGGACATTCTGATCGTTATCAGACACTAGTCTGTTGGGCTATAAAAAACACAAGTGGGAGTATGAACGCTATGATTTGTCAACTCCAAGACCTACTGCCTTACGAAAACATGAGTTTCGAACCGTGGCGTGACTACATGAAGTTAGCTGACCTAGTGCGGGAGATGCAGTTAGGCAAGTTCACCCCAGAACCGTCAACCGTTGAGGGTCATGACTCCGGGATAAGTTTGACCATTGTGGAATTTGAAGAGTTTCCGCCGCGAGCCTTGCTGTCACCGATAACACCTGTGCCGACACCACCCCTAGGGCACGAAATGGAACCCCTGGAATCCGAAATCTACCTCTTGCATGAAGACGCTCCTTTATGGCCGAGCAGCACCGAGGGTCCCGAGCCCCCTACAGCACCGTCCAGATCCCCCGCTGGCACTCGGGGCCAGAGTGGGAGAAACACGCCGGAGGAGGTGCCATCACTTGAGCGCAAGTTCTGCAGCTTCTGTAAACACAACGGGGAGTCTGAGTCGGTGTTTGTGTCCCACAGCCTCAAGAACCAGGATGGGGACATGATGTGCCCGTACCTGCGGCTGTGTGTCTGCCCTCTCTGCGGGGCCACCGGGGCCCAAGCCGCCACCAAGCACAATTGTCCCCTGGTCGACACCACCTACAGCTCTGTCTATGTCACGTCCAGTGGTGTAAAGTACTTTAGTGAAATACTTGAAAGTACTACTTAAGTATTAAGTAGTTTTTGGGGTATATGTACTTTACTTGGGCTTACGAGTGGCGCAGCGGTCTAAGGCGCTTGAGGCGTCACCACAGACACCTTGGTTCGAATCCAGGCTGTACCTCAACCGGTCGTGATTGGGAGTCCCATAGGGTATCGCACAATTGGCCCAGCGTCGTCCGGGTTTGGCTGTCATTGTAAATACGAATTTGTTCTTAATTGACATCCCTAATTAAATGACGGTTTTTACTTTTACTTCACTACATTCCTAAAGAAAATGATGTACTTTTTACTCCGTACATTTTCCCCGATACCCAAAACTATTATTCAGATGTTTTAAGCTCATCGGGACACGACAATTGTGTAATTCACACACTTATCAAGAGAACATCCCTACTGCATCTGATCTGGCCGATGCTTCGTTTGTAAATGATGTCTGAGTGTTGGAGTGTCAAATCACATTTTATTTGTCACATACAAATGGGTAGCAGATGTTAATGCGACATGTTTGTAGTGTGTTCCTGGCTTTCTGTGAATTAATAAAGAACAACAAAAAGGTGCCATCTGGTTTGCTTTACTTTTGATACCTAAGTATATTTTAGCATTTACTTTAGATACTTAAGTGTATTTTCAACCATTTACTATTAGACTTCTACTCAAGTGGTATTTTACCGGGTGACATTCACTTATACTTGAGTCATTTTATATTAAGGTATCTTTACTTTTACTCAAGTATGAGGTGGGTACTTTTTCCACCACTGGTTCAAGTCGGAGAAGCCTAACTCTGGTCCAGGCCGTTGGTACACTACCCCAGGCCTGAGGATACTTGTTGTTGCGAGATGGGTGGGACCGGAGCTAGAGACGCGCTGAAGAGACTGTTCAGGCTGTTGTGTTGGCGACTTCCTTTAGCGTCTCTAACATACTGTATGCGGACAATTGTAAGAGGGTTTAGGAGTGGATATTTAGCTTAGAAATCGTTTGGAACAGGCTGACTAGTTTTGTAGACTATGATGTGGTGGCAGTTAATCATCAAGCCCTCAATGAGTTGAATCAGCTGAGTTTGTCCGGGGCTACAACAACAATATGTGCTGTTGGGGGGACTGGAGTTGGGAAACACTGATGTAAAGAAACAGACGCCGTTTCAATGTTGTCAACAGGCAATATTTTACTCCCAAATGAACAAACTAAGTAGGGCAGCACAAGACACACAACCAGCTTTCTGGATCAGCCTAGTTCTTCTAGAATGCTCCACAGATGGACAATCATCAAACCATTGTTGTTTAGGCCCCAATCACCATATGAGTCTAGGGCCCTGATATGGGCCATTAATCAGCATTATTCTGTAAATCAAGGTTAGTGACCCAACCCTGGCCGTCTCCCGTGAATTGATGTGTGCTCAATTGCCTTGAGTGGTTTGCTATTATTCTGTAAATTATTCTGTAAATTATTCTGTAAAGTCAGAAGTGTCCGTTTCCTAGCACCGACTAGCACTTGACTGCTGTATTATGCTGGCTTCATATTCTCCTGGGACACTAGAAAATTGGAAGTCGTAAGTCCAACATGATTGTGTTCAAGTTATTTTCAAGTTGGAACAATTAATAAACCAATAGATTGCCAACAACATTTTCTCTGTTTCCCACTTGTAATTCCAATTTTGAGGGTTATCCCAGTCGGAACTATGGATTTCCGATAACTCCAATAGCACGTGAACGTGGCATTAGTATGTGCGATCGACAACAGTAGGGGCTGGTTCGCGGTGTGTCCAGCCCCAAAACACATTCCCGATTGCGGACTGAGTTTCAGTATCCTGCTGTGTGTCCGTTCAGTCAACTAGTAGAATTATTGTCTGTGACGTAAGTGTGATGATTATTATTAAGGTTCTGGTCGTCTGAGATACCAGCAAATAGGCTATACAATAAACAAGATAACTTTAGTACTAAGAAACTAAAGTCATAATAATTCAACAATAAAATAATATATATATATATACAATTATCATCTGTTTGGTTGCTTTGAGACTGAGTCCTGTCTACACAATATTATTTACAACGAGCGGTTCCAATCCTTTTTAAGTAGACTAAATCTGTCTGCAAGTTTTATGTTATGGGTGATCCTTTCCATTAAATACAGTTCTTTCAGTCTACCACTCCACTCTTCCGTAGTATGAATGTCCTCCTTTAACCAATGCTCTATAATTAACAATGTCTACACTGTATTTCTGATCAATTTGATGTTATTTTAATGGACAATTTTTTTTGCTTTTCTTTCAAAAGCAAGGACATTTCTAAATTACCTTAAACTTTTGAATGGTAGTGCAGTAACTTATCTAGGATCAGCTTTCTCTCCCCAAGCCGACCAGAAAATAATGGAAAACTGACCCAAGATCAGTGCTGTACATGGGCAACTTTCAACCCAACGTAATGCAGAGCGCGTTCCAGCTCGTCAACACAATCGGCTGCAGGGGAGATAACTTTCTGCCTTGTTCTGCATATCAAATAAATCACATTTTATTGGTCACATACACATATTTTACAGATGTTATTGCGGGTGTAGCGAAATGTTTGTGTTCCTAGCTCCAACAGTGCGGTAGTATCTAACAATTCACAGCAAAACACACAAATTGAAGTAAAATAACGTAATTAAGAAATATGTACACATTAGATCGAACAATAAAGGGGAGTGACATTTTTAAAAAATACTGTAGAATAGAATACAGCATATACATATGAGATGAGTAAAGCAGCATGTAAACATTATTAACGTGACTAGTGGTCCATTATTAAAGTGGCCAGTGATTCTAAGTCTATGTATATGGGGCAGCAGCCTCTAAGGTGCAGGGTTGCGTAATCGGGTGCGAGCCGACTAGTGATGGCTATTTACCAGTCTGATGGCCTTGAGATAGAAGCTGTTTTTCAGTCTCTCGGTCCCAGCTTTGATGCACCTGTACTGACCTCGCCTTCTGGATGATTGCGGGGTGAACAGGCAGTGGTTGATGTCCTTGATGATCTTTATGGCCCTCCTGTGACATCGGGTGCTGTAGGTGTCCTGGAGGGCAGGTAGTTTGCCCCTTGGTGATGTGTTGGGCAGACAACACTACCCTCTGGAGAGCCTTGTGGTTGAGGGAAGTGCACTTGCCTAATCAGGTGGTGATACAGCCCGACAGGATGCTCTCAGGGCGGGGTTCAGACACAGGGCCACAAGCTTAATGATGAGCTTGGAGGGTACTATGGTGTTGAATGCTGAGCTATAGTCAATGAACAGCATTCTTACATAGGTATTTCTCTTGTCCAGATGGGATAGGGCAGTGTGCAGTGTGATGGCGATTGCATCGTCTGTGGATCTATTGGGGTGGTATGCAAAATGAAGTGGGTCTAGGGTGTCAGGTAAGGTAGAGGTGATATGATCCTTAACTAGCCTTTCAAAGCAAAGTGAGTGCTATGGGCCGATAGTCATTTAGTTCAGATAACCTTTGCTTTCTTGAGTACAGGAGCAATGGTGGACAACTTGAAACAAGTGGGAACAGCAGACTGGGATAGGGAGAGATTGAATATGTCCATAAACACTCCAGACAGCTTGTCGAGGGTTAACATGCTTAGATGTCTTACTCAAGTCGGCCACGGAGGAGGAGAGCACACAGTCCTTGGTAGCGGCCGCGTTGGTGGCACTGTGTTATCCTCAAAGCGGAGGTCCCTGTCTGCACATCATGTTTGTGTCCCAAATGGCATTGTATTTCATAAATAGTGCCCTACTTTTGATCAGGGGCCATAGGGCTGTGGTCTAAAGTAGTGCACTATATAGGGCTATGGTCTAAAGTAGTGCACTATATAGGGCTGTGGTCTAAAGTAGTGCACTATATAGGGCATTGTCTACAGGTGGACTTTAGGTCTTAGTGGTAAAGGTGATCTTTATGCTGGGAATCTTTAGACTGGTTAGTTATTAAAGCCACATGTTTCATAGAGACACGACTGAGATGAGGAGATGTACAATAACCAAAGATTCACCTTAGTGATCATTTATTTTATAACACATTCTACAAAACACAGTAACTACATACTGTTCCAAACTGATGTCCTCACCATTTGGAAAGGCAGAGGAGAAGAAAATAACCCTTAAGTTAAACTCTTAAACCGGGTGGTAGCTTTTTTATGCCAATTCAACTGCACGTTAGAGGCTGCTGCACTATATACACAGACATGGAATCACTGGCCACTTTAATAATGGAACATTAATCACTTTAATAATGGAACATTAATCACTTTAATAATGGAACATGAATCACTTTAATAATGGAACAGTAATCACTTTAATAATGGAACTCTAGTCACTTTAATAATGGAACATTAATCACTTTAATAATGGAACATTAATCACTTTAATAATGGAACATGAATCACTTTAATAATGGAACTCTAGTCACTTTAATAATGGAACATGAATCACTTTAATAATGGACCACTAGTCACTTTAATAATGGAACATGAATCACTTTAATAATGGAACTCTAGTCACTTTAATAATGGAACATGAATCACTTTAATAATGGAACATTAATCACTTTAATAATGGAACACTAGTCACTTTAATAATGGAACCTGAATCACTTTAATAATGGAACTCTAGTCACTTTAATAATGGAACATGAATCACTTTAATAATGGAACATTAATCACTTTAATAATGGAACTCTAGTCACTTTAATAATGGAACATGAATCACTTTAATAATGGAACATGAATCACTTTAATAATGGAACATGAATCACTTTAATAATGGACCACTAGTCACTTTAATAATGGAACATGAATCACTTTAATAATGGAACATTAATCACTTTAATAATGGAACTCTAGTCACTTTAATAATGGAACTCTAGTCACTTTAATAATGGAACATGAATCACTTTAATAATGGAACACTAGTCACTTTAATAATGGAACACTAGTCACTTTAATAATGGAACCTGAATCACTTTAATAATGGAACTCTAGTCACTTTAATAATGGAACATGAATCACTTTAATAATGGAACACTAGTCACTTTAATAATGGAACACTAGTCACTTTAATAATGGAACACTAGTCACTTTAATAATGGAACACTAGTCACTTTAATAATGGAACATGAATCACTTTAATAATGGAACATGAATCACTTTAATAATGGAACACTAGTCACTTTAATAATGGAACATTAATCACTTTAATAATGGAACATTAATCACTTTAATAATGGAACATGAATCACTTTAATAATGGAACTCTAGTCACTTTAATAATGGAACATGAATCAC
Organism: Oncorhynchus clarkii lewisi; assembly: GCF_045791955.1. Lineage (NCBI taxonomy): Eukaryota > Metazoa > Chordata > Actinopteri > Salmoniformes > Salmonidae > Oncorhynchus > Oncorhynchus clarkii. The sequence goes on along the minus strand of NC_092159.1, from coordinate 4,635,165 downwards.
TTTAATAATGGACCACTAGTCACTTTAATAATGGAACATGAATCACTTTAATAATGGAACTCTAGTCACTTTAATAATGGAACATGAATCACTTTAATAATGGAACATTAATCACTTTAATAATGGAACACTAGTCACTTTAATAATGGAACATGAATCACTTTAATAATGGAACATGAATCACTTTAATAATGGAACTCTAGTCACTTTAATAATGGAACATGAATCACTTTAATAATGGACCACTAGTCACTTTAATAATGGAACATTAATCACTTTAATAATGGAACATGAATCACTTTAATAATGGAACATGAATCACTTTAATAATGGAACATTAATCACTTTAATAATGGACCACTAGTCACTTTAATAATGGAACATGAATCACTTTAATAATGGAACATTAATCTCTTTAATAATGGAACTCTAGTCACTTTAATAATGGAACTCTAGTCACTTTAATAATGGAACCTGAATCACTTTAATAATGGAACTCTAGTCACTTTAATAATGGAACATGAATCACTTTAATAATGGAACACTAGTCACTTTAATAATGGAACACTAGTCACTTTAATAATGGAACACTAGTCACTTTAATAATGGAACTCTAGTCACTTTAATAATGGAACCTGAATAACTTTAATAATGGAACTCTAGTCACTTTAATAATGGAACATTAATCACTTTAATACTGGAACTCTAGTCACTTTAATAATGGAACCTGAATCACTTTAATAATGGAACTCTAGTCACTTTAATAATGGAACATTAATCACTTTAATAATGGAACATTAATCACTTTAATAATGGAACACTAGTCACTTTAATAATGGAACATGAATCACTTTAATAATGGAACATGAATCACTTTAATAATGGAACACCAGTCACTTTAATAATGGAACATTAATCGCTTTAATAATGGAACATGAATCACTTTAATAATGGAACTCTAGTCACTTTAATAATGGAACATGAATCACTTTAATAATGGAACATGAATCACTTTAATAATGGAACATGAATCACTTTAATAATGGAACATGAATCACTTTAATAATGGAACATGAATCACTTTAATAATGGAACTCTAGTCACTTTAATAATGGAACATGAATCACTTTAATAATGGAACATGAATCACTTTAATAATGGAACATTAATCACTTTAATAATGGAACATTAATCACTTTAATAATGTTTTCATGCTGCTTTATTCATCTCATGTATATACTATACAGCGTAGCCTAGTGGTTAGAGCTGACAAGGTACTAATCTGTCGTTTCTGCCCCTGAACAAGGCAGTTCCACTGTTCCTAGGCCGTCATTGAAAATAAGAATTGGTTCTTAACTGACTTGCCTAGATTAATCAAATTAAAAATTATATTCTACTGTATGTAAGTCAATGCCTAATATTTATATTTTCATAATTTCATACTTTTAGATTTGTGTGTATTGTTGTGAATAGTTAGATACTACTGCACTGTTGGAGCTAGGAACACAAGCATTTCGCTACACCCACAATAACATCTGCTTAAATATGTGTATGTGACAAAATAAAATGTGATATACAGACCTGCATTATTATTATAACGTTGGGCCCATATAACTTCACACACTTTCAGTTCACATCTGGGTTGATACTTTGGGTGGGAATGTGGTGTCATTTATCACGCAGACCTAGTTACTAAACTGTTTAAATCCTTCCTTCTTTGTCATCTTTCTTCAATTCGATTGATTTCAACGTAACTTTATTAGTCATCCCCAAAGGGAAAATCGTCATTGGTGATTGAGGGAATCGTTGATCTTATATGATAACAGAAGGACTTTTGTGTAGATTGTTGCGTGTGTATTTATTTGACTGTAACTAAATTCCTCCATCTCCCCATTCCTCTGATCCCGGTATTCCCCTCCGTCCCCCATCCCTCTCTCCAAACCCCGATTACCCCAACTCCCGTCCCCGTCTGGACTGGTCATTTCAGTAGGATGCCTGTTTATGTCGTTTCCATTGTACGTTTTATATGGTCTGTTTAAGTTGTTGTTCCTTTGTCATTTCCAATGTGTTATAAAATCGTTTTGGCAGTAGTAAACAGCAAGGACGTCGAAGCATAGTGAACAGCAAGGATGTCGAAGCATAGTAAACAGCAAGGACGTCGAAGCATAGTAAACAGCAAGGACGTCGAAGCATAGTAAACAGCAAGGACGTCGAAGCATAGTAAACAGCAAGGACGTCGAAGCATAGTAAACAGCAAGGACGTCGAAGCATAGTAAACAGCAAGGACGTCGAAGCATAGTAAACAGCAAGGACGTCGAAGCATAGTAAACAGCAAGGACGTCGAAGCATAGTAAACAGCAAGGACGTCGAAGCATAGTAAACAGCAAGGAAGTTCACTGTAAATATACTTTTTTCTATTGTGTTATTGACTGTGTGTTTGTTTATTCCATGTGTAACTCTGTGTTGTTGTTTGTGTCGCACTGCTTTGCTTTATCTTGGCCAGGTCACAGTTGTAAATGAGAACTTGTTCTCAACTGGCCAATCTGGTTAAATAAAGATGAAATCAAATAATATTAAAAAAGAAAAAAAGCAGTTTTGAATTTTAACGGTTATTTTACTGATATTTTCTTATTAAAATAGGCTATTATCAAACAGCTTCCTATAACTAAGAATTATAAGTCCTATCAATTTAGACCTAGAATAGATTAAACAGTTATATTTGACGTTTTTAATATTGTTGAGGTGTAAAATTGTATCCCAAATAGTTGACCAATTCAGCAGTTGTCAGTTTGAAACCATTTGATTGGCTGTTGTCACGTTCCACGGACTCCGCACAACGCCATGTGGTTGGCTGGTAAACAAAACACGGACAGGTTAAAAGGTGAACGTTGTCAAATTTGCCTTCAGTTGAGTTCAGACCCAGCGTTCTTTATTCTGGTACATTCTGATCGTTATCAGACACTAGTCTGTTGGGCTATAAAAAATACAAGTGGGAGTATGAACGCTATGATTTGTCAACTCCAAGACCTACCGCCTTACATGGAGTCCGAAAACAAGAGTTTCGAACCGTGGCGTGACTACATGAAGTTAGCTGACCTAGTGCGTGAGATGCAGTTAGGCAAGTTCATCCCAGAACCGTCAACCGTTGAGGGTCATGACTCCGGGATATGGTCGACCATGGTGGAATTTGAGGAGTTTCCGCCGCGAGCCTTGCTGTCACCGATAACACCCGTGGCGACACCACCCCTATGGCACGAAATGGAACCCCTGGATTCCGAAATCGTCCTCTTGCATGAAGACGCTCCTTTATCGCCGAGCAGCACCAAGGGTCCCGAGCCCCCTACAGCACCGTCCAGATCCCCCGCTGGCACCTGGGACCAGAGTGGGAGAAACACGCCGGAGGAGGTGCCATCACCCGAGCGCACCTGGGACCAGAGTGGGAGAAACACGCCGGAGGAGGTGCCATCACCCGAGCGCACCTGGTACCAGAGTGGGAGAAACACGCCGGAGGAGGTGCCATCACCCGAGCGCACCTGGTACCAGAGTGGGATAAACACGCCGGAGGAGGTGCCATCACCCGAGCGCACCTGGTACCAGAGTGGGAGAAACACGCCGGAGGAGATGCCATCACCCGAGCGCAAGTTCTGCAGCTTCTGCAAATACAACGGGCAGCCTGAGTCGGTGTTTCTGTCCCACAGCATCAAGAACCAAGATGGGGACATGATGTGCCGGTACCTGCAGCTAAGTCTTTGTCCTCTCTGCGGGGTCACCGGGGCCCAAGCCGCCACCATGCACCATTGTCCACCATTGGTGTAAAGTACTTTAGTGAAGTTCTTGAAATTACTTCTTAAGTAGTTTTTGGGGTATCTGTCCTTTACTTGGGCATCAGAATGGCGCAGCGGTCTAAAGGCACTGCAACTCAGTGTTTGAGGCGTCACTACAGACAGGGTATCGCACAGCGTCGTCCGGGTTTGGCCGTCATTGTAAATACGAATTTGTTCTTAATTGACATCCCTAATTAAATGACGGTTTTTACTTTTACTTCACTACATTCCTAAAGAAAATGATGTACTTTTTACTCCGTAGATTTTCCCCGATACCCAAAACTATTATTCAGATGTTTTATGCTTATCGGGACACGACAATTGTGTAATTCACACACTTATCAAGAGAACATCCCTACTGCATCTGATCTGGCCGACTCACTAAACACAAGCTTCGTTTGTAAATGATGTCTGAGTATTGGAGTGTCAAATCAAATTTTATTTGTCACATACAATTGGGTAGCAGATGTTAATGCGACTGTAGCGACATGCTTGTTGTGTGTTCCTGGCTTTCTGTGAATTAATAAAGAACAACAAAAAGGTGCCACCTGGTTTGCTTTTCTTTTGATACCTAAGTATATTTTAGCATTTACTTTAGATACTTAAGTATATTTTAAACCATATACTATTAGACTTTTACTCAAGTGGTATTTTACCGGGTGACATTCACTTATACTTGAGTCATTTTATATTAAGGTATCTTTACTTTTACTCAAGTATGAGGTGGGTACTTTTTCCACCACTGGTTCAATTCGGAGAAGCCTAACTCTGGTCCAGGCCGTTGGTACACTACCCCAGGCCTGAGGATACTTGTTGTTGCGAGATGGGTGGGACCGGAGCTAGAGACGCGCTGAAGAGACTGTTCAGGCTGTTGTGTTGGCGACTTCCTCAGCGTCTCTAACATACTGTATGCGGACAATTGTAAGAGGGTTTAGGAGTGGATATTTAGCTTAGAAATCGTTTGGAACAGGCTGACTAGTTTTGTAGACTATGATGTGGTGGCAGTTAATCATCAAGCCCTCAATGAGTTGAATCAGCTGAGTTTGTCCGGGGCTTCAACAACAATATGTGCTGTTGGGGGACTGGAGTTGGGAAACACTGATGTAAAGAAACAGACGCCGTTTCAATGTTGTCAACAGGCAATATTTTACTCCCAAATGAACAAACTAAGTAGTGCAGCACAAGACACACAACCAGCTTTCTGGATCAGCCCAGTCCTTCTAGAATGCTCCACAGATGGACAATCCTCAAACCATTGTTGTTTAGGCCCCAATGACAATATGAGTCTCGGACCCTGAAATGGGCCATTAATCAGCATTATTCTGTAAATCAAGGTTAGTGACCCAACCCTGGCCGTCTCCCGTGAATTGATGTGTGCCCCATTGACTTGAGTGGTTTGCTATTATTCTGTAAATTGATTGTAAATCAATTGTAAATGGTCACTTAAAACCGGTTCAGGCCAATTTGACAACACAATCTCACATTCAATTCGTGCATGTACATAATGTATTTCAGCAGATTTCGTGCGTTTTTTTGTGGCTTAATTCGAGAGAAAAGACAATATTTTAAACACGATAGCCTATATATATATATTTCTGCATTATTGAACGTTATGAATATATCGTAATGTTGTATTTATTTAATCCCGTTTTATAAATGGTGTTTGTATTGCTATATATACTGTTTTCGATTTTTCTGAGCAGACAATGTCAGTATCCTGCTTTGTGTCCAGCCCCAAAACGCATTCCCGACCACTGCGGACTGAGTTTCAGTATCCTGCTTTGTGTCCAGCCCCAAAACGCATTCCCGACCACTGCGGACTGAGTTTCAGTATCCTGCTTTGTGTCCAGCTCCAAAACGCATTCCCGACCACTGCGGACTGAGTTTCAGTATCCTGCTTTGTGTCCAGCCCCAAAACGCATTCCCGACCACTGCGGACTGAGTTTCAGTATCCTGCTATGTGTCCGTTCAGTCAACTAGTAGAATTATTGTCTGTGACGTAAGTGTGATGATTATTATTAAGGTTCTGGTCGTCTGAGATACCAGCAAATAGGCTATACAATAAACAAGATAACTTTAGTACTAAGAAACTAAAGTCATAATAATTAAACAATAAAATAATATATATATATATATATATATATATATATATATACAATTATCATCTGTTTGGTTGCTTTGAGACTGAGTCGTGTCTACACAATATTATTTACAACGAGCGGTTCCAATTCTTTTTAAGTAGACTAAATCTGTCTGCAGTTTTATGTTATGGGTGATCTTTTCCATTAAATACAGTTCTTTCAGTCTACCACTCCACTCTTCCGTAGTATGAATGTCCTCCTTTAACCAATGCTCTATAATTAACAATGTCTACACTGTATTTCTGATCAATTTGATGTTATTTTAATGGACATTTTTTTTTGCTTTTCTTTCAAAAGCAAGGACATTTCTAAATGATCCCAAACTTTTGAATGGTAGTGTAGTAACTTATCTAGGATCAGCTTTCTCTCCCCCAAGCCGGTTTTATGTTATGGGTGATCTTTTTCATTAAATACAGTTCTTTCAGTCTACCACTCCACTCTTCCGTAGTATGAATGTCCTCATTTAACCAATGCTCTATAATACCTTTCTTGGCTGCAGACGAGGATATTCAACAGGTCGTCATTTTGAAACAGTTCAGGATTTACTCCAAGTAATGGTCCTCTTTGGGCTCTCTGCCAGGGAACATTTATATACATATATGTGAATATATATTTATTTTTTAATCAATGGCAATACTGTTTAATAAGCTTGATTTCACGTAATTTTAGTGGGTATTGTTGCGCTCATAAAACATATGTTGGCCAACCAAAACCCTTGCCGGTGATATGCAGTCATAAAACATATGTTGGCCGACCAAAACCCTTGCCGGTGATATGCAGTCATAAAACATATGTTGGCCAACCAAAACTCTTCCCGGTGATATGCAGTCATAAAACATATGTTGGCCAACCAAAACCCTTGCCGGTAATATGCAGTCATAAAACATATGTTGGCCGACCAAAACCGTTCAAAAGTTTGGGGTCACTTAGAAATGTCCTTTGTCCATTAAAATAACATCAGTGCTCAGAAATACAGTGTAGACATGGTTAATGTTGTAATGTTGTGCCATTGGAACACAGGAGTGATGGTTGCTGATAATGGGCCTCTATACACCTCTGTAGATATTCCATTAAAAATCAGCCGTTTCCAGCTACAATAGTCATTTACAACATTAACAACGTAATTCTCTCTCATTAGAGAATTAGACGTTTATCCACGTTTCTCCCTGCTACTTTGGGGAGGAAAAAAACAGAACTGTTGTTCCCCTTTACCCCTACCTACACCAACAAATGACCTCAACTAACCTGTACCCCCGCACATTGACTCTATATCGGTACCCACAGCCTCCTGTTATTTTACTATGCTACTTTTTATTTTATTTTATATACATCCCAAGATGGCATAGCAGTTCAGACGTATTTTTGTCCTCGTCCTGTCGTGTATATAAATATATAGATATATTTACAACTTTTTTTTCACATACATTTTTAATTTTCCAAAAACTCATCTTCAGAACACTCTCCTGCAATCCGCTTCACCAATTTATATTTATATAAAAAAGTATTATTTACCTCAGATCTGTAATCCTCCGAGAGGCTAGCCAGAAATTAGCCAGAAGCTAGCCGGGAGCTAGCCAGAAGCTGGTCCAGAAGCTACTCTGAAGCTGGTTCAGAATCTAGTTAGCTTATTTACTGGCTGCTATCCGTGTGACTATCGGCTTTCGTCGATTCTGGAGCTAACATCAATTGTTCCGGAGCTAGCCAGCTGAAGAGTTCCATCAATCACTCCTGGGCTGCAGTCACCTATCCGGACCCGTTTTGCTGCCTACGCGGAGCCCCACCGGGCCTTCACAGTTGGACTGCCGACGTTGTCTACCCGAGGGAATTGTCCGGCTGGCTCCTCCGGCGCAACGTTGCCTGGGCGCCCATCTGCGGCCTGCTAGCCGTTGGCTATCTTATCGGCTGCTATCTGAATAGACAATCGGACAATTTTTATTTTACTTTATTTTTATTTATTTATTTATTTTTCTTCTTGGGCCTCTATAACTATATCTATTGTTTTTATTTTTGTTGTTGTTGTGTGATTTGGATTAATCCCCTCTACCACACGGAAACCCACTAATCTACTGACGGAACGCAAGAGTTGGCTAATAACAGACCTCCATTCTATGCTAGCTTGCTCCTATGCTAGCTTGCTACCGATTTAGCTGTCTAAATCGCCGTGACCCCCAACCAACCTCTCCACTCACTGGACCATTTTGATCACTCGACTGAGCATGCCTCTCCTTAATGTCAATATGCCTTGTCCATTGCTGTTCTGGTTAGTGTTTATTGGCTTATTTCACTGTAGAGCCTCTAGTCCTGCTCATTATATCTTATCCAACCTATTAGTTCCACCACCCAAACATGCAATGACATCTCCTGGTTTCAATGATGTTTCTAGAGACAATATCTCTCTCTTCATCACTCAATACCTAGGTTTACCTTCACTGTATTCACATCCTACCTTACCTTTGTCTGTACATTATACCTTGATGCTATTTTATCGCCCCCAGAAACCTCCTTTTACTCTCTGTTCCAGACGTTCTAAACGACCAATTCTTATTGCTTTTAGCCGCACCCTTATTCTACTCCTACTCTGTTCCTCTGGCGATGTAGAGGTGAATCCAGGCCCTGCAGTGCCTAGCTCCACTCCTATTCCCCAGGCGCTCTCTTTTGACGACTTCTGTAACCGTAATAGCCTTGGTTTCATGCATGTTAACATTAGAAGCCTCCTCCCTAAGTTTGTTCTATTCACTGCTTTAGCACACTCTGCCAACCCGGATGTTCTAGCTGTGTCTGAATCCTGGCTTAGGAAGACCACCAAAAATTCAGACATTTTAATTCCAAACTACAACATTTTCAGACAAGATAGAACTGCCAAAGGGGGCGGTGTTGCAATCTACTGCAAAGATAGCCTGCAGAGTTCTGTCCTACTATCCAGGTCTGTACCCAAACAATTTGAACTTCTACTTTTAAAAATCCACCTCTCTAAAAACAAGTCTCTCACCGTTGCCGCCTGCTATAGACCACCCTCTGCCCCCAGCTGTGCTCTGGACACCATATGTGAACTGATTGCCCCCCATCTATCTTCAGAGCTTGTGCTGCTAGGCGACCTAAACTGGAACATGCTTAACACCCCAGCCATCCTACAATCTAAACTTGATGCCCTCAACCTCACACAAATTATCAATGAACCTACCAGGTACCTCCCCAAAGCCTTAAACACGGGCACCCACATAGATATCATCCTAACCAAATTGCCCTCTAAATACACCTCTGCTGTTTTCAACCAAGATCTCAGCGATCACTGCCTCATTGCCTGCATCCGTAATGGGTCAGCGGTCAAACGACCTCCACTCATCACTGTAAAACGCTCCCTGAAACACTTCAGCGAGCAGGCCTTTCTAATCGACCTGGCCGGGGTATCCTGGAAGGATATTGATCTCATCCCGTCAGTAGAGGATGCCTGGATATTTTTTAAAAATGCCTTCCTAACCATCTTAAATAAACATGCCCCATTCAAGAAATTTAGAACCAGGAACAGATATAGCCCTTGGTTCTCCCCAGACCTGACTGCCCTTAATCAACACAAAAACATCCTATGGCGTTCTGCATTAGCATCAAACAGCCCCCGTGATATGCAGCTGTTCAGGGAAGCTAGAAACCATTATACACAGGCAGTTAGAAAAGCCAAGGCTAGCTTTTTCAAGCAGAAATTTGCTTCCTGCAACACTAACTCAAAAAAGTTCTGGGACACTGTAAAGTCCATGGAGAATAAGAACACCTCCTCCCAGCTGCCCACTGCACTGAAGATAGGAAACACTGTCACCACTGATAAATCCACCATAATTGAGAATTTCAATAAGCATTTTTCTACGGCTGGCCATGCTTTCCACCTGGCTACTCCTACCCCGGTCAACAGCACTGCACCCCCCACAACAACTTGCCCAAGCCTTCCCCATTTCTCCTTCTCCCAAATCTGCTCAGCTGATGTTCTGAATGAGCTGCAAAATCTGGACCCCTACAAATCAGCCGGGCTAGACAATCTGGACCCTTTCTTTCTAAAATTATCTGCCAAAATTGTTGCCACCCCTATTACTAGCCTGTTCAACCTCTCTTTCGTGTCGTCTGAGATTCCCAAAGATTGGAAAGCAGCTGCGGTCATCCCCCTCTTCAAAGGGGGTGACACTCTTGACCCAAACTGCTACAGACCTATATCTATCCTACCATGCCTTTCTAAGGTCTTCGAAAGCCAAGTCAACAAACAGATTACCGACCATTTCGAATCTCACCATACCTTCTCTGCTATGCAATCTGGTTTCAGAGCTGGTCATGGGTGCACCTCAGCCACGCTCAAGGTCCTAAATGATATCTTAACCGCCATCGATAAGAAACATTACTGTGCAGCCGTATTCATTGATCTGGCCAAGGCTTTCGACTCTGTCAATCACCACATCCTCATCGGCAGACTCGACAGCCTTGGTTTCTCAAATGATTGCCTCGCCTGGTTCACCAACTACTTCTCTGATAGAGTTCAGTGTGTCAAATCGGAGGGTCTGCTGTCCGGACCTCTGGCAGTCTCTATGGGGGTGCCACAGGGTTCAATTCTTGGACCGACTCTCTTCTCTGTATACATCAATGAGGTCGCTCTTGCTGCTGGTGAGTCTCTGATCCACCTCTACGCAGACGACACCATTCTGTATACTTCTGGCCCTTCTTTGGACACTGTGTTAACAACCCTCCAGGCAAGCTTCAATGCCATACAACTCTCCTTCCGTGGCCTCCAATTGCTCTTAAATACAAGTCAAACTAAATGCATGCTCTTCAACCGATCGCTACCTGTACCTACCCGCCTGTCCAACATTACTACTCTGGACGGCTCTGACTTAGAATACGTGGACAACTACAAATACTTAGGTGTCTGGTTAGACTGTAAACTCTCCTTCCAGACCCATATCAAACATCTCCAATCCAAAGTTAAATCTAGAATTGGCTTCCTATTTCGCAACAAAGCATCCTTCACTCATGCTGCCAAACATACCCTTGTAAAACTGACCATCCTACCAATCCTCGACTTTGGCGATGTCATTTACAAAATAGCCTCCAATACCCTACTCAACAAATTGGATGCAGTCTATCACATAGGACTGTGGTCTAAAGTAGTGCACTATATAGGGCTGTGGTCTAAAGTAGTGCACTATATAGGGCTGTGGTCTAAAGTAGTGCACTATATAGGCCTGTGGTCTAAAGTAGTGCACTATATAGGGCTGTGGTCTAAAGTAGTGCACTATATAGGGCTGTGGTCTAAAGTAGTGCACTATATAGGGCTGTGGTCTAAAGTAGTGCACTATATAGGACTGTGGTCTGAAGTAGTGCACTATATAGGACTGTGGTCTAAAGTAGTGCACTATATATGGCTGTGGTCTAAAGTAGTGCACTATATATGGCTGTGGTTTAAAGTAGTGCACTATATAGGGCTGTGGTCTAAAGTAGTGCACTATATAGGGCTGTGGTCTAAAGTAGTGCACTATATAGGGCATTGTCTACAGCTGGACTTTAGGTCTTAGTGGTAAAGGTGATCTTTATGCTGGGAATCTTTAGACTGGTTAGTTATTAAAGCCACATGTTTCATAGAGACACGACTGAGATGAGGAGATGTACAATAACCAAAGATTCACCTTAGTGATCATTTATTTTATAACACATTCTACAAAACACAGTAACTACATACTGTTCCAAACTGATGTCCTCAGCATTAGGAAAGGCAGAGGAGAAGAAAATAACCCCTAAATGGTATTATAGACCAGCTTTATTATTATAACGTTGTGTCCATAGAACTTGACAAACATTCAGTTCTCATCTGGGTTGATACTTTGGATCATTGTTCTCAAACTGATCTTGAGTATTCAAGTCAAAACATAAATACAAATCAACCTTCAAGTGAGCCTCCACTATGTGAAGACTGTTACCCATGAGCCTTTGGGGGCATTGCGATGATGGTTCGCTGTAGGTCCCAAATGGCACCTTGTTTCCTATATAGTGTACCACTGTTGACCAGAGCCTTATTCCCTATATAGTGTCTATGGGCCCAGGTCAAAAGTAGGGCACTATATAGGGAATAGGGTGCTATTTGGGAGGCAATCTAGATCTCAGAGCGTCGTGGGGGGAAGACGCGGCGTGGGGGAGGCCTCGCGGTCTTGTTGCCACGGCGAAGAGACTCTAGCTCCCGATGGGTAGCCATCACTACCCGACTGAAAGAGAGGGATGAAGGAGGGAGAGATAGAGATGGAGGGAGGGACGGACGGACGGAGGGACAGAGGGATGAAGGAGGGAGAGATAGAGAGAGATGGAGGGAGGGACGGACGGACGGAGGGACAGAGGGATGAAGGAGGAAGAGATAGAGATGGAGGGAGGAAAGAAAAGAGGGAGAGAAAAGGAGAAAAGAGAAGGATAGGGGAGGGAGGGAGAGATGCATTGGGAGAGAGTGATATTATTTTCAGTTGCTATTTGTCTGTTTTTACTACTACTTACAAAACATCTGATCACCACTGTCATGCACATGTTGTTGGTTTGATCTTGAGAGGTGTGAGATTCCTTTGGCAATGTAAACATATGTTTCCTATGCCAATAATGCCCATTGAATTGAAATTGAATTGAGAGAGAGATCAAAGAGAAAGCATAGCAGGACAAGATCTCTCTCTGTGACGACTCCCCCATCCTGAGTGAGTCTGATCACATCTCTTCAAACTGTCCTGTAGACGAGGATAGTCGCCCCCCTCAGCACTGAACACACCCAGGTCCCACAACTGCATCCATCACTGAGAGGGATACATTCACAGAGCTGGAGAGAGACATGGAGCTCAGAGATCTAGTCCACACTATCCAGACAGAACAGACCACAAAACAGACCCGCACAACAACAACCCCCCCAACAAGACCCGGAGGGCAGAAGGTGGAGACGGACGGCTGTCTGAGAGAGCTGGCTGCTCATTGGACTGAGGTGAGACAACTTAAAGAGGAAGGAGAGGAACACATGGCACAGCTAACAGTAGTGAAGGAGGAGGGAGAGGAACACATGACACAGCTAACAGTAGTGAAGGAGGAGGGAGAGGAACACATTACACAGCTAACAGTAGTGAAGGAGGAGGGAGAGGAACACATGACACAGCTAACAGTAGTGAAGGAGGAGGGAGAGGAACACATGGCACAGCTAACAGTAGTGAAGGAGGAGGGAGAGGAACACATGACACAGCTAACAGTAGTGAAGGAGGAGGGAGAGGAACACATGGCACAGCTAACAGTAGTGAAGGAGGAGGGAGAGGAACACATGACACAGCTAACAGTAGTGAAGGAGGAGGGAGAGGAACACATGACACAGCTAACAGTAGTGAAGGAGGAGGGAGAGGAACACATGACACAGCTAACAGTAGTGAAGGAGGAGGGAGAGGAACACACGACACAGCTAACAGTAGTGAATGAGGAGGGAGAGGAACACATGGCACAGCTAACAGTAGTGAAGGAGGAGGGAGAGGAACACATGACACAGCTAACAGTAGTGAAGGAGGAGGGAGAGGAACACATGACACAGCTAACAGTAGTGAAGGAGGAGGGAGAGGAACACATGACACAGCTAACAGTAGTGAAGGAGGAGGGAGAGGAACACATGGCACAGCTAACAATAGTGAAGGAGGAGGGAGAGGAACACATGACACAGCTAACAGTAGTGAAGGAGGAGGGAGAGGAACACATGACACAGCTAACAGTAGTGAAGGAGGAGGGAGAGGAACACATGACACAGCTAACAGTAGTGAAGGAGGAGGGAGAGGAACACATGACACAGCTAACAGTAGTGAAGGAGGAGGGAGAGGAACACATGGCACAGCTAACAGTAGTGAAGGAGGAGGGAGAGGGACACATGGTACAGCTAACAGTAGTGAAGGAGGAGGGAGAGGAACACATGGCACAGCTAACAGTAGTGAAGGAGGAACACATGACACAGCTAACAGTAGTGGAGGAGGAGGGAGAGGAACACATTACACAGCTAACAGTAGTGAAGGAGGAGGGAGAGGAACACATGACACAGCTAACAGTAGTGAAGGAGGAGGGAGAGGAACACATGGTACAGCTAACAGTAGTGAAGGAGGAGAGAGAGGAACACATGACACAGCTAACAGTAGTGAAGGAGGAGGGAGAGGAACACATGACACAGCTAACAGTAGTGAAGGAGGAGGGAGAGGAACACATGGTACAGCTAACAGTAGTGAAGGAGGAGGGAGAGGTACACATGACATAGCTAACAGTAGTGAAGGAGGAGAGAGAGGAACACATGACACAGCTAACAGTAGTGAAGGAGGAGGGAGAGGAACACATGACACAGCTAACAGTAGTGAAGGAGGAGGGAGAGGAACACATGACACAGCTAACAGTAGTGAAGGAGGAGGGAGAGGAACACATGGTACAGCTAACAGTAGTGAAGGAGGAGGGAGAGGAACACATGGCACAGCTAACAATAGTGAAGGAGGAGGGAGAGGAACACATGACACAGCTAACAGTAGTGAAGGAGGAGGGAGAGGAACACATGACACAGCTAACAGTAGTGAAGGAGGAGGGAGAGGAACACATGGTACAGCTAACAGTAGTGAAGGAGGAGAGGCACATGTGGTACAGCTAACAGTAGTGAAGGAGGAGGGAGAGGAACACATGGCACAGCTAACAGTAGTGAAGGAGGAGGGAGAGGAACACATGACACAGCTAACAGTAGTGAAGGAGGAGGGAGAGGAACACATTACACAGCTAACAGTAATGAAGGAGGAGAGGCACATGTGGTACAGCTAACAGTAGTGAAGGAGGAGGGAGAGGAACACATGGTACAGCTAACGGTAGTGAAGGAGGAGGGAGAGGAACACATGACACAGCTAACAGTAGTGAAGGAGGAGGGAGAGGAACACATGGTACAGCTAACAGTAGTGAAGGAGGAGGGAGAGGAAACACATGACACAGCTAACAGTAGTTAAGGAGGAGGGAGAGGAACACATGACACAGCTAACAGTAGTGAAGGAGGAGGGAGAGGAACACATGGTACAGCTAACAGTAGTGAAGGAGGAGGGAGAGGTACACATGGCACAGCTAACAGTAGTGAAGGAGGAGGGAGAGGAACACATGACACAGCTAACAGTAGTGAAGGAGGAGGGAGAGGAACACATGACACAGCTAACAGTAGTGAAGGAGGAGGGAGAGGAACACATGACACAGCTAACAGTAGTGAAGGAGGAGGGAGAGGAACACATGGTACAGCTAACAGTAGTGAAGGAGGAGGGAGAGGAACACATGGCACAGCTAACAATAGTGAAGGAGGAGGGAGAGGAACACATGACACAGCTAACAGTAGTGAAGGAGGAGGGAGAGGAACACATGGTACAGCTAACAGTAGTGAAGGAGGAGAGGCACATGTGGTACAGCTAACAGTAGTGAAGGAGGAGGGAGAGGAACACATGGCACAGCTAACAGTAGTGAAGGAGGAGGGAGAGGAACACATGGTACAGCTAACAGTAGTGAAGGAGGAGAGGCACATGTGGTACAGCTAACAGTAGTGAAGGAGGAGGGAGAGGAACACATGGCACAGCTAACAGTAGTGAAGGAGGAGGGAGAGGAACACATGACACAGCTAACAGTAGTGAAGGAGGAGGGAGAGGAACACATTACACAGCTAACAGTAATGAAGGAGGAGAGGCACATGTGGTACAGCTAACAGTAGTGAAGGAGGAGGGAGAGGTACACATGACACAGCTAACAGTAGTGAAGGAGGAGAGAGAGGAACACATGACACAGCTAACAGTAGTGAAGGAGGAGGGAGAGGAACACATTACACAGCTAACAGTAATGAAGGAGGAGAGGCACATGTGGCACAGCTAACAGTAGTGAAGGAGGAGGGAGAGGAACACATGACACAGCTAACAGTAGTGAAGGAGGAGGGAGAGGAACACATGACACAGCTAACAGTAGTGAAGGAGGAGGGAGAGGAACACATGGTACAGCTAACAGTAGTGAAGGAGGAGGGAGAGGAACACATGGCACAGCTAACAATAGTGAAGGAGGAGGGAGAGGAACACATGACACAGCTAACAGTAGTGAAGGAGGAGGGAGAGGAACACATGACACAGCTAACAGTAGTGAAAGAGGAGGGAGAGGAACACATGGTACAGCTAACAGTAGTGAAGGAGGAGAGGCACATGTGGTACAGCTAACAGTAGTGAAGGAGGAGGGAGAGGAACACATGGCACAGCTAACAGTAGTGAAGGAGGAGGGAGAGGAACACATGACACAGCTAACAGTAGTGAAGGAGGAGGGAGAGGAACACATTACACAGCTAACAGTAATGAAGGAGGAGAGGCACATGTGGTACAGCTAACAGTAGTGAAGGAGGAGGGAGAGGAACACATGGTACAGCTAACAGTAGTGAAGGAGGAGGGAGAGGAACACATGACACAGCTAACAGTAGTGAAGGAGGAGGGAGAGGAACACATGGTACAGCTAACAGTAGTGAAGGAGGAGGGAGAGGAAACACATGACACAGCTAACAGTAGTGAAGGAGGAGGGAGAGGAACACATGACACAGCTAACAGTAGTGAAGGAGGAGGGAGAGGAACACATGGTACAGCTAACAGTAGTGAAGGAGGAGGGAGAGGTACACATGGCACAGCTAACAGTAGTGAAGGAGGAGGGAGAGGAACACATGACACAGCTAACAGTAGTGAAGGAGGAGGGAGAGGAACACATGACACAGCTAACAGTAGTGAAGGAGGAGGGAGAGGAACACATGGCACAGCTAACAGTAGTGAAGGAGGAGGGAGAGGAACACATGGTACAGCTAACAGTAGTGAAGGAGGAGGGAGAGGAACACATGGCACAGCTAACAATAGTGAAGGAGGAGGGAGAGGAACACATGACACAGCTAACAGTAGTGAAGGAGGAGGGAGAGGAACACATGACACAGCTAATAGTAGTGAAGGAGGAGGGAGAGGAACACATGGTACAGCTAACAGTAGTGAAGGAGGAGAGGCACATGTGGTACAGCTAACAGTAGTGAAGGAGGAGGGAGAGGAACACATGGCACAGCTAACAGTAGTGAAGGAGGAGGGAGAGGAACACATGACACAGCTAACAGTAGTGAAGGAGGAGGGAGAGGGACACATGGTACAGCTAACAGTAGTGAAGGAGGAGGGAGAGGAACACATGGCACAGCTAACAGTAGTGAAGGAGGAACACATGACACAGCTAACAGTAGTGAAGGAGGAGGGAGAGGAACACATGACACAGCTAACAGTAGTGAAGGAGGAGGGAGAGGAACACATGACACAGCTAACAGTAGTGAAGGAGGAGGGAGAGGAACACATGGTACAGCTAACAGTAGTGAAGGAGGAGGGAGAGGTACACATGACACAGCTAACAGTAGTGAAGGAGGAGGGAGAGGAACACATGACACAGCTAACAGTAGTGAAGGAGGAGGGAGAGGAACACATGGCACAGCTAACAGTAGTGAAGGAGGAGGGAGAGGAACACATGGTACAGCTAACAGTAGTGAAGGAGGAGGGAGAGGAACACATGGCACAGCTAACAATAGTGAAGGAGGAGGGAGAGGAACACATGGTACAGCTAACAGTAGTGAAGGAGGAGGGAGAGGAACACATGGCACAGCTAACAATAGTGAAGGAGGAGGGAGAGGAACACATGACACAGCTAACAGTAGTGAAGGAGGAGGGAGAGGAACACATGGTACAGCTAACAGTAGTGAAGGAGGAGAGGCACATGTGGTACAGCTAACAGTAGTGAAGGAGGAGGGAGAGGAACACATGGCACAGCTAACAGTAGTGAAGGAGGAGGGAGAGGAACACATGGTACAGCTAACAGTAGTGAAGGAGGAGAGGCACATGTGGTACAGCTAACAGTAGTGAAGGAGGAGGGAGAGGAACACATGGCACAGCTAACAGTAGTGAAGGAGGAGGGAGAGGAACACATGACACAGCTAACAGTAGTGAAGGAGGAGGGAGAGGAACACATTACACAGCTAACAGTAATGAAGGAGGAGAGGCACATGTGGTACAGCTAACAGTAGTGAAGGAGGAGGGAGAGGTACACATGACACAGCTAACAGTAGTGAAGGAGGAGAGAGAGGAACACATGACACAGCTAACAGTAGTGAAGGAGGAGGGAGAGGAACACATTACACAGCTAACAGTAATGAAGGAGGAGAGGCACATGTGGCACAGCTAACAGTAGTGAAGGAGGAGGGAGAGGAACACATGACACAGCTAACAGTAGTGAAGGAGGAGGGAGAGGAACACATGACACAGCTAACAGTAGTGAAGGAGGAGGGAGAGGAACACATGGTACAGCTAACAGTAGTGAAGGAGGAGGGAGAGGAACACATGGCACAGCTAACAATAGTGAAGGAGGAGGGAGAGGAACACATGACACAGCTAACAGTAGTGAAGGAGGAGGGAGAGGAACACATGACACAGCTAACAGTAGTGAAAGAGGAGGGAGAGGAACACATGGTACAGCTAACAGTAGTGAAGGAGGAGAGGCACATGTGGTACAGCTAACAGTAGTGAAGGAGGAGGGAGAGGAACACATGGCACAGCTAACAGTAGTGAAGGAGGAGGGAGAGGAACACATGACACAGCTAACAGTAGTGAAGGAGGAGGGAGAGGAACACATTACACAGCTAACAGTAATGAAGGAGGAGAGGCACATGTGGTACAGCTAACAGTAGTGAAGGAGGAGGGAGAGGAACACATGGTACAGCTAACAGTAGTGAAGGAGGAGGGAGAGGAACACATGACACAGCTAACAGTAGTGAAGGAGGAGGGAGAGGAACACATGGTACAGCTAACAGTAGTGAAGGAGGAGGGAGAGGAAACACATGACACAGCTAACAGTAGTGAAGGAGGAGGGAGAGGAACACATGACACAGCTAACAGTAGTGAAGGAGGAGGGAGAGGAACACATGGTACAGCTAACAGTAGTGAAGGAGGAGGGAGAGGTACACATGGCACAGCTAACAGTAGTGAAGGAGGAGGGAGAGGAACACATGACACAGCTAACAGTAGTGAAGGAGGAGGGAGAGGAACACATGACACAGCTAACAGTAGTGAAGGAGGAGGGAGAGGAACACATGGCACAGCTAACAGTAGTGAAGGAGGAGGGAGAGGAACACATGGTACAGCTAACAGTAGTGAAGGAGGAGGGAGAGGAACACATGGCACAGCTAACAATAGTGAAGGAGGAGGGAGAGGAACACATGACACAGCTAACAGTAGTGAAGGAGGAGGGAGAGGAACACATGACACAGCTAATAGTAGTGAAGGAGGAGGGAGAGGAACACATGGTACAGCTAACAGTAGTGAAGGAGGAGAGGCACATGTGGTACAGCTAACAGTAGTGAAGGAGGAGGGAGAGGAACACATGGCACAGCTAACAGTAGTGAAGGAGGAGGGAGAGGAACACATGACACAGCTAACAGTAGTGAAGGAGGAGGGAGAGGGACACATGGTACAGCTAACAGTAGTGAAGGAGGAGGGAGAGGAACACATGGCACAGCTAACAGTAGTGAAGGAGGAACACATGACACAGCTAACAGTAGTGAAGGAGGAGGGAGAGGAACACATGACACAGCTAACAGTAGTGAAGGAGGAGGGAGAGGAACACATGACACAGCTAACAGTAGTGAAGGAGGAGGGAGAGGAACACATGGTACAGCTAACAGTAGTGAAGGAGGAGGGAGAGGAACACATGACACAGCTAACAGTAGTGAAGGAGGAGGGAGAGGAACACATGACACAGCTAACAGTAGTGAAGGAGGAGGGAGAGGAACACATGGCACAGCTAACAGTAGTGAAGGAGGAGGGAGAGGAACACATGGTACAGCTAACAGTAGTGAAGGAGGAGGGAGAGGAACACATGGCACAGCTAACAATAGTGAAGGAGGAGGGAGAGGAACACATGACACAGCTAACAGTAGTGAAGGAGGAGGGAGAGGAACACATGACACAGCTAATAGTAGTGAAGGAGGAGGGAGAGGAACACATGGTACAGCTAACAGTAGTGAAGGAGGAGAGGCACATGTGGTACAGCTAACAGTAGTGAAGGAGGAGGGAGAGGAACACATGGCACAGCTAACAGTAGTGAAGGAGGAGGGAGAGGAACACACGACACAGCTAACAGTAGTGAAGGAGGAGGGAGAGGGACACATGGTACAGCTAACAGTAGTGAAGGAGGAGGGAGAGGAACACATGGCACAGCTAACAGTAGTGAAGGAGGAACACATGACACAGCTAACAGTAGTGAAGGAGGAGGGAGAGGAACACATTACACAGCTAACAGTAGTGAAGGAGGAGGGAGAGGAACACATGACACAGCTAACAGTAGTGAAGGAGGAGGGAGAGGAACACATGGTACAGCTAACAGTAGTGAAGGAGGAGGGAGAGGAACACATGACACAGCTAACAGTAGTGAAGGAGGAGGGAGAGGAACACATGACACAGCTAACAGTAGTGAAGGAGGAGGGAGAGGAACACATGGTACAGCTAACAGTAGTGAAGGAGGAGGGAGAGGTACACATGACATAGCTAACAGTAGTGAAGGAGGAGAGAGAGGAACACATGACACAGCTAACAGTAGTGAAGGAGGAGGGAGAGGAACACATGACACAGCTAACAGTAGTGAAGGAGGAGGGAGAGGTACACATGACACAGCTAACAGTAGTGAAGGAGGAGGGAGAGGAACACATGGCACAGCTAACAATAGTGAAGGAGGAGGGAGAGGAACACATGGCACAGCTAACAATAGTGAAGGAGGAGGGAGAGGAACACATGACACAGCTAACAGTAGTGAAGGAGGAGGGAGAGGAACACATGACACAGCTAACAGTAGTGAAGGAGGAGGGAGAGGAACACATGGTACAGCTAACAGTAGTGAAGGAGGAGAGGCACATGTGGTACAGCTAACAGTAGTGAAGGAGGAGGGAGAGGAACACATGGCACAGCTAACAGTAGTGAAGGAGGAGGGAGAGGAACACATGACACAGCTAACAGTAGTGAAGGAGGAGGGAGAGGAACACATTACACAGCTAACAGTAATGAAGGAGGAGAGGCACATGTGGTACAGCTACCAGTAGTGAAGGAGGAGGGAGAGGAACACATGGTACAGCTAACAGTAGTGAAGGAGGAGGGAGAGGAACACATGACACAGCTAACAGTAGTGAAGGAGGAGGGAGAGGAACACATGGTACAGCTAACAGTAGTGAAGGAGGAGGGAGAGGTACACATGACACAGCTAACAGTAGTGAAGGAGGAGAGAGAGGAACACATGACACAGCTAACAGTAGTGAAGGAGGAGGGAGAGGAACACATTACACAGCTAACAGTAATGAAGGAGGAGAGGCACATGTGGTACAGCTAACAGTAGTGAAGGAGGAGGGAGAGGAACACATGGTACAGCTAACAGTAGTGAAGGAGGAGGGAGAGGAACACATGACACAGCTAACAGTAGTGAAGGAGGAGGGAGAGGAACACATGGTACAGCTAACAGTAGTGAAGGAGGAGGGAGAGGAACACATGACACAGCTAACAGTAGTGAAGGAGGAGGGAGAGGAACACATGGTACAGCTAACAGTAGTGAAGGAGGAGGGAGAGGAACACATTACACAGCTAACAGTAGAATTTAGAACCTCATCCCCTGTTCTCCTCCTCTCCTGTGTTAACTAAGGAGGTGAGATCCTAATCTATGTCCATCTGAGCAGACAGCCATCTAGCCAATCAGAGCTCAGAGATCTGTGGGGCGGGTCAGGCTGACTTCTAAAGTTCATTAGGTCAAAGGTCATCACTAGGAGAAAGTAGTGAAGCAGTAGAAGGATGGAGGGAGAGGAGGGAAAAGAGACGAAGACTCACTTTAGGTAGGAGAGTTCTCTGATCAGGCCACAGACCAGTTCTGTAGCGTCTTCCTCTTTCTCCTCTTCCTCTTTCTCACTAGTTAAGGGGAAGAGAGAGACAGAGAATGGCACCATTCCCTATATAATGCACTACTTTCGACCAGGGCCACATGTGCACTATCTGGGGAATAAGGGTTCATCGTAGGCTTCAAAACAAGCCAATACAAAGTTATAAAATAGTGTACTGGTTCTAGGAAGATGGATAAATGTATCTGACCAGTAATGTTACTGAAACCAGATGAAATATCTAGATCAGTGGTTATCGCTGGGTACTGCAGGTGGTATATCTAGATCAGTGGTTATCGCTGGGTACTGCAGGTGGTATATCTAGATCAGTGGTTATCGCTGGGTACTGCAGGTGGTATATCTAGATCAGTGGTTATCGCTGGGTACTGCAGGTGGTATATCTAGATCAGTGGTTATCGCTGGGTACTGCAGGTGGTATATCTAGATCAGTGGTTATCGCTGGGTACTGCAGGTGGTATATCTAGATCAGTGGTTATCGTTGGGTACTGCAGGTGGTATATCTAGATCAGTGGTTATCGTTGAATACTGCAGGTGGTATATCTAGATCAGTGGTTATCGTTGGGTACTGCAGGTGGTATATCTAGATCAGTGGTTATCGCTGGGTACTGCAGGTGGTATATCTAGATCAGTGGTTATCGCTGGGTACTGCAGGTGGTATATCTAGATCAGTGGTTATCGCTGGGTACTGCAGGTGGTATATCTAGATCAGTAGTTATCGCTGGGTACTGCAGGTGGTATATCTAGATCAGTGGTTATCGCTGGGTACTGCAGGTGGTCGCAATTTCTGGGGTTATAAGCCATTTGACATTACTTTTCACAATGCTAAAGGTTTATAACAGGCCGTTCATGTATTACGTTCACTGCTAAAATGTACTAGAATTGACAGCCAAGATAGTTTATGTTTAAAACATTCTGCGACTCTGTGAAAGATGGTCCTCAAAATATTTTGACTAATTTGCTCTCAGGAACAGAAGAGGCTCTTATTCTTATTCTCACTCTTATTTTCTAATTTCCTCATCTACCTGCATCTCATCTACCTCATCTGCATATCAGCACTTCTCTCCTCCCCCCCATGCCTGTGTCTACCTCCTATACCCCCCCCCATGCCTGCGTCTACCTCCTATACCCCCCTCCTTCCTCCCCCCCATGCCAGCGTCTACCTCCTATACCCCCCTCCTTCCTCCCCCCATGCCTGTGTCTACCTCCTATACCCCCCTCCTTCCTCCCCCCATGCCTGCGTCTACCTCCTATACCCCCCTCCTTCCTCCCCCCATGCCTGTGTCTACCTCCTATACCCCCCTCCTTCCTCCCCCCATGCCTGTGTCTACCTCCTATACCCCCCTCCTTCCTCCCCCCATGCCTGCGTCTACCTCCTATACCCCCTCCTTCCTCCCCCCATGCCTGCGTCTACCTCCTATACCCCCCTCCTTCCTCCCCCATGCCTGTGTCTACCTCCTATACCCCCCCCTTCCTCCCCCATGCCCGCGTCTACCTCCGATACCCCCCTCCTTCCTCCCCCCATGCCTGCGTCTACCTCCTATACCCCCTCCTTCCTCCCCCTCTCTCACGTCAGAGTGATGGTGTTGAGTTGAGAGTCAGACACGTCGTCCAGAGGCAGCACTCCAAACGGATCAACGACAGCAGCATCATCGTTGTCTCTGGTCAGGTCCGGGGTGGTGGACTGAAATACACAAACAATCAGGACTCAAACAAACAAACAAAGTAACAAACAAAGACGTCAACAAAAACACTCACGTGGTTGTTCTCCTCCGAGCCACCAGGTGTCACTGGAGCCTGATTGTGCCCCTCCATTCCAGGACCTGGCTTTGTGGGGGGAGGCATGGTGGACTCTCCTCTGTCAGCCGGGGCCAGAATGAGTGCCCGGGGGTCGGCCACAGTCCCTACCCCATCTTCAGCCCCCCCCTCTCTCTGGGTAGGTGAGCTCTGAACCTCTCTGTGGTGCTCCCTCTCTGTCCCATCCTCCAGGGAGATAGAGGTAGGGGTGGTGGTGGAGGATGGTGTAGGGGCCCTAGGGGGGCTCTCCTCTGGCTCATTAGACCCACAGCCCCCCCTGTCCCCCTCCTGGTTCTTCTCCACAACCCCCTCTGTGTCTAGCTCTTCTTCCACCAACACCACAGGCTGCTCACTCAGTGGGTCCACCTCCAGGCCGGTCCGGAGACCCTCTCCTGTGACCTGCTCTGTCCCAGAATAAGCCACTTCGCAGGGGTCTGCATGGCTGGCCTCTCCCCCTGACTGAAGCTGCTCCTCATCTAACTTCTCCCCCTCTTCCTTCCTCTGTTCAGTGGTACTCCCCAGAGGAGCGGATGGAGGGAAGAATGAAAGGAGGGACGGATCAGAGGATGATGCTGCTGTAGTTCCCTCTACAGCCACCAGGTTGGCACAACCACCACCACTATCACCACTCTGCCCGATGTCCTCCTCTCTCTCTTTCTCCACTTTCTCCTCCTCCGCTTTCCTCACCAGCACCATCTCTTCTCCCTCCCTCCCTCCTTCCGTCACACTCTTTCGTTCCTTCTGCCACTCTATTCCCCTCCTCTCCCTCTCTCCCAGACCACACATCCCCATTCTCCTTCTCCTCTTCTTCACTGGTTCCTCCACAGATCTGTCCTCCTCCACTGGTGGCCCCTCCCTCCCACCACCCAGACAAACACCTCTGTCATCTATAGCCTCCTGCTGTTCACTGTCGAGCTCCTCCATATTGGGATTTGGGTTCTTCTCTCCACACTGCTCCTCTTCCTTGTCGGTTTGACTGTCCCCGTCCCCAACATTGACCTCCTTGGAGGGAAGCAGGGAGGGCTGGGGTTGGGGCTGTGCTACAGTCAGTGGGTGTGGGGGGAAGCTGAGGAAACTCTGTGTCTTGATGTCTTCTTCTTCTCTACCCTTGTCATCTTTGACAAAGGACTCCACACTATGGTCTTCGTGTGGACTATTTCCACCATCCTGATTGGTTGGAACTGACTCCTCTGTGCCCGCCCGCTCCACAGCCCCTCCAATGGCCTGTTCTCCCTCGAAGCCAGTCACAACCAGACTTTCCTCCACTGGATCCCCCTCTTGCTTGGGTGCAGTGGTATCTCCCGCTTTGTTAGCCTGCTGAGATGGATGAGTAGTACATGCCGTCAGAGGGCAGTGGGGGACTTTAGGAGGAGAGGTGGTGTTTAACACTGTTCCCTCAGTGTCCTGCTGCACACAGCAGAGGAGGAGGAATCAGTTAGAACATAGCAACATTTGAATTGTAACTGACAAACGCTCAACCAGCAAATGGAACTTCTGGTGGCTACCTGTTCTAGGTGTGAGGGCTGTGCTTCCACTGTCTCTCCAGAGGGGGCTCTCTCCTCTGACTCATCACTGCACTTTCTCTTCCTTGACCTGAGTGACCTAGGCTGGGGAGGTGTGAAACCTGGAGAGAAAACATCCACTTCATGCTAAGGAAATGTCCTTTCTTTCACACATACATTAGCAAGCAAACGGGTGGACTGGCAACCTTTTACTTTGTTTTTCAATATCTTGCCAGCAGCATAGCACCCTGCATCCCACTGCTGGCTGGCTTCTGAAGATAAGCAGGGTTGGTTCTGGATGGGAGACCAGATGCTGCTGGAAGTAGTGTTGGAGAGCCAGTAGGAGGCACTCTTTCCTCTGGTCTAAAAACATATTGGTCAGTGATTGGGGTCATTGTCCTGTGTAGGGTGCTGTCTTTTGGATGGGTTGTTAAATGGGGGTTCTGACTCTCTGTGGTCACTAAAAGATCCCATTGCACTTATTGTAAGAGGTGTTAACAAAGGTGTCTGGGATAAATTCCCCATCTGGCCCTCGTACCATCATGGTCACCTAATCATCCGCAGCTTCCAATTGGCTCATTCATCCCTGTAACTATTTCCCAGGTTGTTGCTGTAACTGAGAATATGTTCTCAGTCGACTTACCTGGTTAAATTAAAATCTCAGATAAATTCAACTATGTTGGATGAACGTTTTATGTCCAGGTATTCACTTTAGGAATGAATGATTTCAGCCAATGAAAGTATTGGAGATCGTTTTAAGCCCCAATATACAGTTGATGTGAATTTAACGGGGGTTATTTCCGTCTTACTTGTGGTTTGCTTTTGTTTTTTGGTCATCCTCCCAAGCTAGCTCTTCCAATGCTATGCAAAAACAAAACAGAGACAACGTGTCAGTTGGCTAAGTTAGCTAACAATGATTTGCCAATAATATCAGATATCACGACACTGACAAAACATCTCATTCAAAACAAAGACAACTAGCCAATAACATCTATCTAGCTAATACTTTTGAATTTTGATGGGAGATCTTAGTTTCTCCTCAAGCTCTTGGTTTGGTCACAACTGTAGGTAGCTAGCCTACCTGGCAGTGTAGATCAAGACGGATTGTGAGTGGTCTCTCTTGCTAGCTAGCTATCAAACTTTTAACACTCTCACTGGAACATATAGCTACAGTGCATACCAAGCACAACTGTCTTGCTAAGATTAAAACAAATCTAATGTTCGGTGACGAATATAAGATTTTTTTACATATAACTTTGAATATTTTTCACCGATTTCTGGGCGTGTTCTTCAAACGCAGTAAAGCGAGGTAGTCGCGTTGCCAATGGTTACCCAATGCAGGAAGTAGGAAGTAGCCAATGTACACACCTTTTCGTGTTTTTAATAGCTCTCTAACTAGCAATACTTTATACGTGACTAGGGTTCTCTCGTATGTTTTCGAAATGATCGGTCGTCGTATGGAATAAGAAAGCGCTCACCATATGGTCCGTGGATAACGTATGACAAGGTAAAACAAAGCTTTTAGTGGCAATGTTTACAAATGACATGGCAGCTTATAGCAAGCTAACGTTACCTTGTTAACAAGCTAACTACTACAAGTCAGAGCTGCTCAACATCGAATGAGGATAAACAACATTTGTGCCATGGATGATACTATGAATTTGCTGTTGATAGCTAGCTAACTGCTAACGTCACTGTACTCATTTGTTGCTAAGCGTTGTCAGAGACTGACACAAAACGTGAGCAGTCAACGAATGTGTTATTAGCAGCCATGATATCAATGAAACGTATCCAACTAGCTAAATGCAGTGTAAATTCAACAGAGTCCTGTAGCTAGCTGTCCATTTTTTGTCTGTCAACGCGTGTACGATAAAAGCTGAATGTAGCTATCTACTGGAACTATTTGCCACATGTTACAATAGATCTCTTTGGTTCTGCTGTGTTGTTGTAGTTGTGCCACAGGTCCGTTGACAAGGTTCTCTCCATGAGTCACAGTCGGAACCCCCCGCCCAGGGGACAGGGGGCAGCGCGAGCCAAACAGGTAACGTCATTTTGATCATTGATTTGATAACTGTAAGTCAAGTTGTCATTGATAACACCAGTCATTTGTGTTTTCAATTCTCTTTCTTTCTCCCTCTCTTTGTCTCTGTAAGATGGGGCTGCTCCTGGATCTGTCTCCGGATGGAGGGATGGATGGAGGAGGAAATGAAAAAGAGCTGGAGGCGGAGCTCCTGGCTCTGATGGGCGGGTCCCATGGGAAGAAAGGGACAGGAAAAGGTGAGGATCATCCTATTCTTCACCATCATCATCATCCTCACCCATTATCTTCTCCCAATCTTGTATGAAATAACTTCCACAGACCCTACCACTAGAACCGGGTTGATACCGTGTGTGTGTGTGTCTGTCCTGCCTGCCTGCCTCTCCACAGCTCCAGTTCCCATGGCTGATATCGAGCGTATGGCGGCTCTGTGTATGAAGGACCTTGATGAGGATGATGATGATGGGGATGATGATCTGGAGGATGATGATGATCTCCTGGTATCCACCATGTTTACACTCCTCTTCACACTTCTCTTGTCCTTTATCTTCCTCCTATCTGTTGTTGTTTCATTCCCAATGGCAACACTTTTCCTGAATTGTGTGTGTGTGTGTGTGTGTGTCTCTTTCTCTCTCTCTCCCTATCTCTGTGTGTGTGTGTGTGTGTGTCTCTCTTTCTCTCTCTCTCCCTATCTGTGTGTGTGTGTGTGTGTGTGTGTCTCTTTCTCTCTCTCCCTATCTGTGTGTGTTTTATGCATTTATGTGTCTTTATCCATCCCCAGGCTGAGCTGAATGAGGTGTTGGAGGACGATGATGTTGAAGAGGTTCAGAAACCTGCCACCACTCCAAGCTCTAACTCCACCCCCCGCTCCACCCCCAGCACTCCTAGTGGTGCAACCGGGCTGGAGGCCTGCCTGGCTGAACGCATTGACATGTACCAGACAGCCATCTCCAATGCTAATGCAGAGGGGGAGACCAGCAAGGCTCGCAGATACGACCGCGGATTGAAGGTGAGCCAGAGACCATGGGCTGGTTGTATGATGATGTGTCTCAGAGTAGGAGTGCTGATCTATGACCAGTTTTTCCCTTAAGATTATAATGAACAAGATTACTGGACAGGATGGACCTGATCCTAGATCAGCAATCCTATGAGACGCTTGATACATGCGGCTCCAGGAACATGAATTACCCCAGATTCATCTAGCCATATGTAAACCTGTGATTCGACATGTGAAGGTCTACTTTTCCAGTCAGCTGAATTGTATGTTTGCTTGCTTGTTGTCTCCCCCTAGACGTTGCAGTCCATGATGACGTCAGCCAAGAAAGGAAAACCGGTCAACGAAGAGGAAATCCCGCCTCCTGTCTCCACAGGTGGAAAGTCTGCCCCAGCCCCCGTGCAGCAGCCTAAACCAATCAAAGAGCGGGAGCTGCCAACCCCAGTGCTGACGCCCTCCCCGTTCACCAATCAGAAGCCTCTGAGGGAGGCTCCGCCTGTTGCCCTGCCTCCTAAGCCCCGTCTCCTGGTCCCTCCTCAGAAACACACTGCCGTTACCCCGGATACACCTGCTATCTCCCCCCTCACCCCCATTCAACCAGACGCACGACACTCAGGTAGACCACACATACACCTTTTTGAAGACAGATACTAGCCTGTAAATGTCAACGCAGTCCCCTAAGCACTGGAACATTCTGGTTGTTATATCACTCTCTATCCCCCCTCTCCTCTCTCTGTCACTCCTATCTCCCTCCTCTCCTCTCTCTCCCTCCTCTCCTCTCTCTCCCTCCTCTCTCTCTCCCTCCTCCCTCTCTCCTTCCTCTCTCCTTCCTCTCTCCTTCCTCTCTCCTTCCTCTCTCCCTCCTCTCTCCCTCCTCTCTCCTTCCTCTCTCCCTCCTCTCCTCTCTCTCTCTGTAGAGTTGAAGCAGTGTGTTCTAAACAGACAGAGGGAGTATAAGCTGGCAGCCCTCCATGCCAAGCAGGGAGGAGAGTCAGAGCTGGCCAGACAACACTACCACATCGCCAAGGTACCCCACACACTAGGGGTTAAAGGACCTCCACTAGAGGTTAAATGACCTCCACTAGAGGTTAAATGACCTCCACTAGGGGTTAAATGACCTCCACTAGGGGTTAAAGGACCTCCACTAGGGGTTAAAGGACCTCCACTAGGGGTTAAAGGACCTCCAAGGACCTCCACTAGGGGTTAAAGGACCTCCCCTAGGGGTTAAAGGACCTCCCCTAGGGGTTAAAGGACCTCCACTAGGGATTAAAGGACCTCCACTAGGGGTTAAAGGACCTCCACTAGGGGTTAAAGGACCTCCACTAGGGGTTAAAGGACCTCCACTAGGGGTTAAAGGACCTCCTTGGACCTCCACTAGGGGTTAAAGGATCTCCACTAGGGGTTAAAGGACCTCCACTAGGGGTTAAAGGACCTCCACTAGGGGTTAAAGGACCTCCACTAGGGGTTAAAGGACCTCCACTAGGGGTTAAAGGACCTCCACTAGGGGTTAAAGGACCTCCACTAGGGGTTAAAGGACCTCCTTGGACCTCCACTAGGGGTTAAAGGACCTCCACTAGGGGTTAAAGGATCTCCACTAGGGGTTAAAGGACCTCCACTAGGGGTTAAAGGACCTCCACTAGGGGTTATTGGACCTCCACTAGGGGTTAAAGGACCTCCACTAGGGGTTAAAGGACCTCCACTAGGGGTTAAAGGACCTCCACTAGGGGTTAAAGGACCTCCACTAGGGGTTAAAGGACCTCCACTAGGGGTTATTGGACCTCCACTAGGGGTTAAAGGACCTCCACTAGGGGTTAAAGGACCTCCACTAGGGGTTAAAGGACCTCCACTAGGGGTTAAAGGACCTCCACTAGGGGTTAAAGGACCTCCACTAGGGGTTAAAGGACCTCCACTAGGGGTTATTGGACCTCCACTAGGGGTTAAAGGACCTCCACTAGGGGTTAAAGGACCTCCACTAGGGGTTAAAGGACCTCCACTAGGGGTTAAAGGACCTCCACTAGGGGTTAAAGGACCTCCACTAGGGGTTATTGGACCTCCACTAGGGGTTAAAGGACCTCCACTAGGGGTTAAAGGACCTCCACTAGGGGTTAAAGGACCTCCACTAGGGGTTAAAGGACCTCCACTAGGGGTTAAAGGACCTCCAAGGACCTCCACTAGGGGTTAAAGGATCTGACCTGCCTATACTGTGCCCCCTCTCTCTCTCTGTCCCTCGCTAGCTCGCTATGAAAGATTTGAGTGTTTGTGTACGGTAATCAATCATTCTCCCCCTATCTAAAAAATACTGAATCGTAAGAGTTGATTCCTAGCGAAATCGAATCGTGACACTCAGAAATGGAAGTTGACACCGGGAGTCGAGGAATCAATTATTTTGAAGTCGACTCTCCACCACTACGTCGTCATCGTTAACAGTGTCAGAAATGGCAGAGAAAGACGAGGCAGCAGTGAGGTCCTGTAAAACCTGTAGGAGTTAAATGAGAAGGACACGCACACTTTCCCAGGTGGAATGTTCTGGTGGGAAAAGTGCCCAACTGTCATACTTGAGTTAAAGTAAAGATACTTTAACTGAAAATATCTCAAGTCACTCTGCAAAATACTACTTGAGTACTATCAAAAGTAAATGTAAAAATCATTTCAAATTCCTTATATTTAGCAAAAAAATGTCATGTTTTTTTAAATGTACAGATAGCCAGGGGCACAGTCTGACATAATTTACAAAAGATGCCTGCCTGTGTGTTTAGTGAGTCCGCCAGATCAGCAGCAGTAGGGATGAGATGTTCTCTTGATAAGTGTGTGAATTGGACCATTTTCCTGTCCTGCTAAGCATTGAAAGTGTAACAAGTACTTTTAGGAGTCAGGGAAAAGGGAGTAAAAAGTCCATTGTTGTCTATAGGAATGTAGTGTTGTACAAGTAAACAAGGTAGTGTTCCTGTCTGACTAGATGCCAGCTGCTGCATTGCATCAACCAATAGCTGCGTGCCACATCATCGACTGCTCAGTCTGACATCAAGTTGCTGTATCACATGATGTGTTTAGCTGATATGTTCAACACCTATCCCAGTGGAGGCTGTTGAGGGGAGGACGGCTCATAATAATGGCCTGAACGGAGCAAATGGAATGGCATCGAACACCTAGAAACCTTATGTCTGATGTATTTGATACCATTCCACCTATTCTGCTCCAGTCATAACCACGAGCCCCATCCTCCCCAGTTATGGTGCCACCAACCTCCTGTGACCTATCCAGCCATTGTGAGATCTGGCATGTTGGCAATGTACAGGAACACACCCACCTGACTACACCTCTCCACCTCCTCTCCTTCTCCACCACCTCCTCTCCCTCTCCACCACCTCTTCACCTCCTCTCCCTCTCTACCTTCTCTCCCTCTCCACCACCTCTCCACCTCCTCTCCCTCTCCACCACCTCTTCACCTCCTCTCCCTCTCCACCACCTCTTCACCTCCTCTCCCTCTCCACCACCTCTCTACCTCCTCTCCCTCTCCACCACTCCCTCTCCACCTCCTCTCCACCTCCTCTCCCTCACCTCTCCTTCTCCACCTCCTCTCCACCTCCTCTCCCTCTCCACCACCTCTTCACCTCCTCTCCCTCTCCACCTCCTCTTCATCTCCTCTCCACCACCACCTCCTCTCCCTCTCCACCACCTCTCCATCTCCTCTCCCTCTCCACCTCCTCTCCCTCTCCTCTCCCTCTCCACCACCTCTTCACCTCCTCTCCCTCTCCACCTCCTCTCCCTCTCCACCTCCTCTCCCTCTCCACCTCCTCTCCACCACCACCTCCTCTCCCTCTTCACCTCCTCTCCCTCTCCTCTCCCTCTCTACCACTTCTTCACCTCCTCTCCCTCTCCACCACCTCCTCTTGTACAGAAACTAGACCCAGTCGTAGAGGCGTTGGACAGAGGGGAACCAGTGGACCTCAGCTCTCTACCTCCCCCTCCAGGTGCGCTTGGTTTATCAATGACACCCTATTCCCTATATAGTGCACTACTTTTGACTAGGGCCTATAGGCTGCATTTGAAACTCATCCCTAAAGACCTGCTAGAGACTAGAAGACCAGGGTCTGTATTCATAGTGTCTGTCTCATCCCTAAAGACCTGCTAGAGACTAGAAGACCAGGGTCTGTATTCATAGTGTCTCAGTCTCTGAGAGAGTGTTGATCTGGGATCAGTTTTCCCTTTTAGATCACAATGAAAAAGAGGACATGGGGAACCTGATCCTAGATCAGGACTCCTACTCTGAGACACTTCGTACATTCTGCCCTGACCCCTAAACATCTGATCTCAACCCCCCCG
>NC_092159.1:4585052-4600052 GCF_045791955.1 Oncorhynchus clarkii lewisi | reverse complement strand
ATGTCTCCCTACACACACACACACATTTCCCTCTCCCCCTCCCTCACACACAAATCCACATCCTGACTCCCTCCCTCCCCCCTGTGACGTCCCTTCCTGTGGTGCAGCCCAGCAGCAGTTGGACTTCCTGTTGCTGCGGCGACAGGCGTTCGTCCGCGCGGCGCTGCGTTCTAAACAGATGAGGGACATGCAGGGAGCGGCGGTCCATCTCCGACACGCTAAAGGACTGGACCAGATGATCAGCGCCACCAAGGGAGGCCTGCCTGTAGACATCACCAAGGTGGAGGCTTTTACTCTTCACACTTTATTTTTCCAACACGAGGAGGACTGTGTGTGTCAAGGAGGGCAGGGGGAGGGAGAGAGAGGGAGGGAGGGAAAGGAGGGGAGAGGGAGGGAGGGAGGGAGAGAGAGGGAGGGAAAGGAGGGCAGGGGGAGGGAAAGGAGGTAGGGAGAGAGAGGACTGTGTGTGTCAAGGAGGGCAGGGGGAGAGAGAGGGAGGGAGGGAGGGAAAGGAGGGCAGGGGGAGGGAGAGAGAGGGAGGGAGGGAGAGAGAGGGAGGGAAAGGAGGGCAGGGGGAGGGAAAGGAGGTAGGGAGAGAGAGGACTGTGTGTGTCAAGGAGGGCAGGGGGAGAGAGAGGGAGGGAGAGAGAGGGAGGGAGGGAGAGAGAGGGAGGGAGGGAGGGAGGGAAAGGAGGGCAGGGGGAGGGAAATGAGGGCAGGGGGAGGGAAAGGAGGTAGGGTGAGAGAGGACTGTGTGTCAAGGAGGGCAGGGGGAGGGAAAGAGAGGGAGGGAGAGAGAGGGAGGGAGGGAGGGAGGGAGGGAGGGAAAGGAGGGCAGGGGGAGGGAAATGAGGGCAGGGGGAGGGAAAGGAGGTAGGGAGAGAGAGGACTGTGTGTGTCAAGGAGGGCAGGGGGAGGGAGAGAGAGAGGGAGGGAGGGAAAGGAGGGGAGGGAAAGGAGGTAGGGAGAGAGAGGACTGTGTGTGTCAAGGAGGGCAGGGGGAGGGAAAGAGAGGGAGGGAGAGAGAGAAGGACTGTGTGTGTTAAGGTTAAGGAGGGCAGGGGGAGGGAAAGGAGGAACATTGAGACTGCAGGAGAAGCCAGGAACAGATGGAGAGGACAGGGGGAGACCAAGACACGTGTGTGTGTGTGTGTGTTAAGGAGGGCAGGGGGAGGGAAAGGAGGGATGGAGGGAGGAGATGGAGGAGGGAGGGAGAGGGGGGAGGGAAAGGAGGAACATTGAGACTGCAGGAGAAGCCAGGAACAGATGGAGAGGACAGGGGGAGACCAAGACACGTGTGTGTGAGAGAGATATAAAATCTCCTGCTGTTGACTTTTCACACCTCTCTCTATCTCACTCTCTTTTGTGCGTGTGTCAGTGTGTCGGTAACTGTGTGTGTGTGTGTGCATATTTGTTTATGTGTTAAATTAAATTCATCCCTTGACATGAACAATTTCACACACCCCTCCACCCAACCCCCTTCTCCCCCCTGTCTCCTCTCCCCCCTGTCTCCTCTCCCCCTGTCTCCTCTCCCCCTGTCTCCTCTCCCCCTGTCTCCTCTCCCCCTGTCTCCTCTCCCCCTGTCTCCTCTCCTCCTGTCTCCTCTCCCCCCTGTCTCCTCTCCCCCCTGTCTCCTCTCCCCCCTGTCTCCTCTCCCCCCTGTCTCCTCTCTCCCCCTGTCTCCTCTCTCCCCTGTCTCCTCTCCCCCCTGTCTCCTCTCCCCCGTCCCCCTGTCTCCTCTCTCCCCTGTCTCCTCTCCCCCCTGTCTCCTCTCCCCCCTGTCTCCTCTCCCCCCTGTCTCCTCCTCCCCTTCCCCCTGTCTCCTCTTCCCCCTGTCTCCTCTCCCCCTTCCCCCTGTCTCCTCTCCCCCTTCCCCCTGTCTCCTCTCCCTCTCCCCCCTGTCTCCTCTCCCTCTCCCCCCTGTCTCCTCTCCCCCTCCCCCTGTCTCCTCTCCCCCCTGTCTCCTCTCTCCCCTGTCTCCTCTCCCCCTTCCCCCTGTCTCCTCTCCCCCTCCCCCTGTCTCCTCTCCCCCTTCCCCCGTCTCCTCTTCCCCCTGTCTCCTCTCCTTCTCCCCCCTGTCTCCTCTCCCCCTTCCCCCTGTCTCCTCTCCCCCTCCCCCTGTCTCCTCTCCCCCTTCCCCCTGTCTCCTCTTCCCCCTGTCTCCTCTCCTTCTCCCCCCTGTCTCCTCTCCCCCTTCCCCCTGTCTCCTCTTCCCCCTGCCTCCTCTCCCTCTCCCCCCTGTCTCCTCTCCCCCTTCCCCCTGTCTCCTTTCCCCCTTCCCCCTGTCTCCTCTTCCCCCTCCCCCCTGTCTCCTCTCCCCCCTGTCTCCTCTCCACCTCTGTCTCCTCTCCCCCTTCCCCCTGTCTCCTCTCCCCCGTCTCCTCTCCCTCTGTCTCCTCTCCCCCTCCCCCCTGTCTCCTCTCCCCCTTCCCCCTGTCTCCTCTCCCCCGTCTCCTCTCCCCCTGTCTCCTCTCCCCCGTCTCCCCTCCCCCTGTCTCCTCTCCCCCTTCCCCCTGTCTCCTCTCCCCCTGTCTCCTCTCTCCACTGTCTCCTCTTTCCCTTCCCCCTGTCTCCTCTCCCCCTTCCCCCTGTCTCCTCTCCCCCCTGTCTCCTCTCCACCTCCCCCCTGTCTCCTCTCCCCCGTCTCCTCTCCCCCTGTCTCCTCTCCCCCTTCCCCCTGTCTCCTCTCCCCCGTCTCCCCTCCCCCTGTCTCCTCTCCCCCCTGTCTCCTCTCTCCCCTGTCTCCTCTCCCCCTTCTCCCTGTCTCCTCTCCCCCTTCCCCCTGTCTCCTCTCCCCCGTCTCCTCTCCCCCTGTCTCCTCTCCCCCTCCCCCCTGTCTCCTCTCCCCCCTGTCTCCTCTCCCTCTCCCCCCTGTCTCCTCTCCCCCCTGTCTCCTCTCCCCCTCTCTCCTGTCTCCTCTCCCCCTCCCCCCTGTCTCCTCTCCCCCCTGTCTCCTCTCCCTCTCCCCCCTGTCTCCTCTCCCTCTCCCCCCTGTCTCCTCTCCCCCTTCCCCCTGTCTCCTCTCCCCCGTCTCCTCTCCCCCTTCCCCCTGTCTCCTCTCCCCCGTCTCCTCTCCCCCTGTCTCCTCTCCCCCTCCCCCCTGTCTCCTCTCCCCCCTGTCTCCTCTCCCTCTCCCCCCTGTCTCCTCTCCCCCCTGTCTCCTCTCCCCCTCTCTCCTGTCTCCTCTCCCCCTCTCTCCTGTCTCCTCTCCCCCTCCCCCCTGTCTCCTCTCCCCCCTGTCTCCTCTCCCTCTCCCCCCTGTCTCCTCTCCCTCTCCCCCCTGTCTCCTCTCCCCCTGTCTCCTCTCCCCCTCCCCCCTGTCTCCTCTCCCCCTCCCCCCTGTCTCCTCTCCCTCTCCCCCCTGTCTCCTCTCCCCCTCCCCCCTGTCTCCTCTCCCCCTCCCCCCTGTCTCCTCTCCCCCTCCCCCCTGTCTCCTCTCCCTCTCCCCCCTGTCTCCTCTCCCCCCTGTCTCCTCTCCCCCTCTCTCCTGTCTCCTCTCCCTCTCCCTCCTGTCTCCTCTCCCCCTGTCTCCTCTCCCCCTCCCCCCTGTCTCCTCTCCCCCTCCCCCCTGTCTCCTCTCCCTCTCCCCCCTGTCTCCTCTCCCCCTCCCCCCTGTCTCCTCTCCCCCTCCCCCCTGTCTCCTCTCCCCCTCCCCCTGTCTCCTCTCCCCCTCCCCCCTGTCTCCTCTCCCTCTCCCCCCTGTCTCCTCTCCCCCCTGTCTCCTCTCCCCCTCTCTTCTGTCTCCTCTCCCCCTCCCCCCTGTCTCCTCTCCCCCCTGTCTCCTCTCCCTCTCCCCCCTGTCTCCTCTCCCCCTGTCTCCTCTCCCCCTCCCCCTGTCTCCTCTCCCCCTCCCCCCTGTCTCCTCTCCCCCTTCCCCCTGTCTCCTCTCCCCCTGTCTCCTCTCCCCCTCCCCTCTCGTCTCCCCTTCCACTCCTCTCTCTGACTCAGAGGGGTTAAATACGGAAGACACATTTTTGGTTGAAAGCGTTCCGTTGTACAACTGACTCAGTGAGGAGGACTACTCTCTGACTCGGTCTCCCGTTTCCTCCCACAGGTCCCCAGTGCTCCAGTCAGTGAGGAGGACTACTCTCTGACTCGGTCTCCCGTTTCCGTTTCCTCCCACAGGTTCCCAGTGCTCCAGTCAGTGAGGAGGACTACTCTCTGACTCGGTCTCCCGTTTCCGTTTCCTCCCACAGGTTCCCAGTGCTCCAGTCAGTGAGGAGGACTACTCTCTGACTCGGTCTCCCGTTTCCGTTTCCTCCCACAGGTCCCCAGTGCTCCAGTCAGTGAGGAGGACTACTCTCTGACTCGGTCTCCCGTTTCCTCCCACAGGTCCCCAGTGCTCCAGTCAGTGAGGAGGACTACTCTCTGACTCGTTCTCCCGTTTCCTCCCACAGGTCCCCAGTGCTCCAGTCAGTGAGGAGGACTACTCTCTGACTCGGTCTCCCGTTTCCTCCCACAGGTCCCCAGTGCTCCAGTCAGTGAGGAGGACTACTCTCTGACTCGGTCTCCCGTTTCCTCACACAGGTCCCCAGTGCTCCAGTCAGTGAGGAGGACTACTCTCTGACTCGGTCTCCCGTTTCCTCCCACAGGTCCCCAGTGCTCCAGTCAGTGAGGAGGACTACTCTCTGACTCGGTCTCCCGTTTCCGTTTCCTCCCACAGGTCCCCAGTGCTCCAGTCAGTGAGGAGGACTACTCTCTGACTCGGTCTCCCGTTTCCTCCCACAGGTCCCCAGTGCTCCAGTCAGTGAGGAGGACTACTCTCTGACTCGGTCTCCCATTTCCTCCCACAGGTCCCCAGTGCTCCAGTCAGTGAGGAGGACTACTCTCTGACTCGGTCTCCCGTTTCCTCCCACAGGTCCCCAGTGCTCCAGTCAGTGAGGAGGACTACTCTCTGACTCGGTCTCCCGTTTCCCTCCCACAGGTCCCCAGTGCTCCAGTCAGTGAGGAGGACTACTCTCTGACTCGGTCTCCCGTTTCCGTTTCCTCCCACAGGTCCCCAGTGCTCCAGTCAGTGAGGAGGACTACTCTCTGACTCGGTCTCCCGTTTCCTCCTCCCACAGGTCCCCAGTGCTCCAGTCAGTGAGGAGGACTACTCTCTGACTCGGTCTCCCGTTTCCTCCCACAGGTCCCCAGTGCTCCAGTCAGTGAGGAGGACTACTCTCTGACTCGGTCTCCCGTTTCCTCCCACAGGTCCCCAGTGCTCCAGTCAGTGAGGAGGACTACTCTCTGACTCGGTCTCCCGTTTCCTCCCACAGGTCCCCAGTGCTCCAGTCAGTGAGGAGGACTACTCTCTGACTCGGTCTCCCGTTTCCTCCCAGGTCCCCAGTGCTCCAGTCAGTGAGGAGGACTACTCTCTGACTCGGTCTCCCGTTTCCTCCCACAGGTCCCCAGTGCTCCAGTCAGTGAGGAGGACTACTCTCTGACTCGGTCTCCCGTTTCCTCCCACAGGTCCCCAGTGCTCCAGTCAGTGAGGAGGACTACTCTCTGACTCGGTCTCCCGTTTCCTCCCACAGGTCCCCAGTGCTCCAGTCAGTGAGGAGGACTACTCTCTGACTCGGTCTCCCGTTTCCTCCCACAGGTCCCCAGTGCTCCAGTCAG
Organism: Oncorhynchus clarkii lewisi; assembly: GCF_045791955.1. NCBI lineage: Eukaryota > Metazoa > Chordata > Actinopteri > Salmoniformes > Salmonidae > Oncorhynchus > Oncorhynchus clarkii. Next base: position 4,594,451 of record NC_092159.1, on the reverse strand, counting down.
TGAGGAGGACTACTCTCTGACTCGGTCTCCCGTTTCCTCCCACAGGTCCCCAGTGCTCCAGTCAGTGAGGAGGACTACTCTCTGACTCGGTCTCCCGTTTCCTTTCCTCCCACAGGTCCCCAGTGCTCCAGTCAGTGAGGAGGACTACTCTCTGACTCGGTCTCCCGTTTCCGTTTCCTCCCACAGGTCCCCAGTGCTCCAGTCAGTGAGGAGGACTACTCTCTGACTCGGTCTCCCGTTTCCTCCCCCACAGGTCCCCAGTGCTCCAGTCAGTGAGGAGGACTACTCTCTGACTCGGTCTCCCGTTTCCGTTTCCTCCCACAGGTCCCCAGTGCTCCAGTCAGTGAGGAGGACTACTCTCTGACTCGGTCTCCCGTTTCCTCCCACAGGTCCCCAGTGCTCCAGTCAGTGAGGAGGACTACTCTCTGACTCGGTCTCCCGTTTCCTCCCACAGGTCCAGTCAGTGAGGAGGACTACAGGTCCCCAGTGCTCCAGTCAGTGAGGAGGACTACTCTCTGACTCGGTCTCCCGTTTCCTCCCACAGTTTCCTCCCACAGGTCCCCAGTGCTCCAGTCAGTGAGGAGGACTACTCTCTGACTCGGTCTCCCGTTTCCTCCCACAGGTCCCCAGTGCTCCAGTCAGTGAGGAGGACTACTCTCTGACTCGGTCTCCCGTTTCCTCCCACAGGTCCCCAGTGCTCCAGTCAGTGAGGAGGACTACTCTCTGACTCGGTCTCCCGTTTCCTCCCACAGGTCCCCAGTGCTCCAGTCAGTGAGGAGGACTACTCTCTGACTCGGTCTCCCGTTTCCTTTCCTCCCACAGGTCCCCAGTGCTCCAGTCAGTGAGGAGGACTACTCTCTGACTCGGTCTCCCGTTTCCTTTCCTCCCACAGGTCCCCAGTGCTCCAGTCAGTGAGGAGGACTACTCTCTGACTCGGTCTCCCGTTTCCGTTTCCTCCCACAGGTCCCCAGTGCTCCAGTCAGTGAGGAGGACTACTCACTCGGTCTCCCGTTTCCTCCCAGTGCTCCAGTCAGTGAGGAGGACTACTCTCTGACTCGGTCTCCCGTTTCCGTTTCCTCCCACAGGTCCCCAGTGCTCCAGTCAGTGAGGAGGACTACTCTCTGACTCGGTCTCCCGTTTCCTCCCACAGGTCCCCAGTGCTCCAGTCAGTGAGGAGGACTACTCTCTGACTCGGTCTCCCGTTTCCTCCCACAGGTCCCCAGTGCTCCAGTCAGTGAGGAGGACTACTCTCTGACTCGGTCTCCCGTTTCCGTTTCCTCCCACAGGTCCCCAGTGCTCCAGTCAGTGAGGAGGACTACTCTCTGACTCGGTCTCCCGTTTCCTCCCACAGGTCCCCAGTGCTCCAGTCAGTGAGGAGGACTACTCTCTGACTCGGTCTCCCGTTTCCGTCCTCCCACAGGTCCCCAGTGCTCCAGTCAGTGAGGAGGACTACTCTCTGACTCGGTCTCCCGTTTCCTCCCACAGGTCCCCAGTGCTCCAGTCAGTGAGGAGGACTACTCTCTGACTCGGTCTCCCGTTTCCTTCCCAGTGCCCAGTCAGTGAGGAGGACTACTCTCTGACAGGTCCCCAGTGCTCCAGTCAGTGAGGAGGACTACTCTCTGACTCGGTCTCCCGTTTCCTCCCACAGGTCCCCAGTGCTCCAGTCAGTGAGGAGGACTACTCTCTGACTCGGTCTCCCGTTTCCTCCCACAGGTCCCCAGTGCTCCAGTCAGTGAGGAGGACTACTCTCTGACTCGGTCTCCCGTTTCCTCCCACAGGTCCTCCCACAGGTCCCCAGTGCTCCAGTCAGTGAGGAGGACTACTCTCTGACTCGGTCTCCCGTTTCCTCCCACAGGTCCCCAGTGCTCCAGTCAGTGAGGAGGACTACTCTCTGACTCGGTCTCCCGTTTCCTCCCACAGGTCCCCAGTGCTCCAGTCAGTGAGGAGGACTACTCTCTGACTCGGTCTCCCGTTTCCTCCCACAGGTCCCCAGTGCTCCAGTCAGTGAGGAGGACTACTCTCTGACTCGGTCTCCCGTTTCCTCCCCAGTGCTCCAGTCAGTGAGGAGGACTACAGGTCCCCAGTGCTCCAGTCAGTGAGGAGGACTACTCTCTGACTCGGTCTCCCGTTTCCTCCCACAGGTCCCCAGTGCTCCAGTCAGTGAGGAGGACTACTCTCTGACTCGGTCTCCCGTTTCCTCCCACAGGTCCCCAGTGCTCCAGTCAGTGAGGAGGACTACTCTCTGACTCGGTCTCCCGTTTCCTCCCACAGGTCCCCAGTGCTCCAGTCAGTGAGGAGGACTACTCTCTGACTCGGTCTCCCGTTTCCTCCCACAGGTCCCCAGTGCTCCAGTCAGTGAGGAGGACTACTCTCTGACTCGGTCTCCCGTTTCCTCCCACAGGTCCCCAGTGCTCCAGTCAGTGAGGAGGACTACTCTCTGACTCGGTCTCCCGTTTCCTCCCACAGGTCCCCAGTGCTCCAGTCAGTGAGGAGGACTACTCTCTGACTCGGTCTCCCGTTTCCGTTTCCTCCCACAGGTCCCCAGTGCTCCAGTCAGTGAGGAGGACTACTCTCTGACTCGGTCTCCCGTTTCCTCCCACAGGTCCCCAGTGCTCCAGTCAGTGAGGAGGACTACTCTCTGACTCGGTCTCCCGTTTCCTCCCACAGGTCCCCAGTGCTCCAGTCAGTGAGGAGGACTACTCTCTGACTCGGTCTCCCGTTTCCTCCCACAGGTCCCCAGTGCTCCAGTCAGTGAGGAGGACTACTCTCTGACTCGGTCTCCCGTTTCCTCCCACAGGTCCCCAGTGCTCCAGTCAGTGAGGAGGACTACTCTCTGACTCGGTCTCCCGTTTCCTCCCACAGGTCCCCAGTGCTCCAGTCAGTGAGGAGGACTACTCTCTGACTCGGTCTCCCGTTTCCTCCCACAGGTCCCCAGTGCTCCAGTCAGTGAGGAGGACTACTCTCTGACTCGGTCTCCCGTTTCCGTTTCCTCCCACAGGTCCCCAGTGCTCCAGTCAGTGAGGAGGACTACTCTCTGACTCGGTCTCCCGTTTCCTCCCACAGGTCCCCAGTGCTCCAGTCAGTGAGGAGGACTACTCTCTGACTCGGTCTCCCGTTTCCGTTTCCTCCCACAGGTCCCCAGTGCTCCAGTCAGTGAGGAGGACTACTCTCTGACTCGGTCTCCCGTTTCCTCCCACAGGTCCCCAGTGCTCCAGTCAGTGAGGAGGACTACTCTCTGACTCGGTCTCCCGTTTCCTCCCCCACAGGTCCCCAGTGCTCCAGTCAGTGAGGAGGACTACTCTCTGACTCGGTCTCCCGTTTCCTCCTCCCACAGGTCCCCAGTGCTCCAGTCAGTGAGGAGGACTACTCTCTGACTCGGTCTCCCGTTTCCTCCCACAGGTCCCCAGTGCTCCAGTCAGTGAGGAGGACTACTCTCTGACTCGGTCTCCCGTTTCCTCCCACAGGTCCCCAGTGCTCCAGTCAGTGAGGAGGACTACTCTCTGACTCGGTCTCCCGTTTCCTCCCACAGGTCCCCAGTGCTCCAGTCAGTGAGGAGGACTACTCTCTGACTCGGTCTCCCGTTTCCGTTTCCTCCCACAGGTCCCCAGTGCTCCAGTCAGTGAGGAGGACTACTCTCTGACTCGGTCTCCCGTTTCCTCCCACAGGTCCCCAGTGCTCCAGTCAGTGAGGAGGACTACTCTCTGACTCGGTCTCCCGTTTCCTCCCCCACAGGTCCCCAGTGCTCCAGTCAGTGAGGAGGACTACTCTCTGACTCGGTCTCCCGTTTCCGTTTCCTCCCACAGGTCCCCAGTGCTCCAGTCAGTGAGGAGGACTACTCTCTGACTCGGTCTCCCGTTTCCTCCCACAGGTCCCCAGTGCTCCAGTCAGTGAGGAGGACTACTCTCTGACTCGGTCTCCCGTTTCCGTTTCCTCCCACAGGTCCCCAGTGCTCCAGTCAGTGAGGAGGACTACTCTCTGACTCGGTCTCCCGTTTCCTTTCCTCCCACAGGTCCCCAGTGCTCCAGTCAGTGAGGAGGACTACTCTCTGACTCGGTCTCCCGTTTCCGTTTCCTCCCACAGGTCCCCAGTGCTCCAGTGCAGTCAGAGGAGGACTACTCTCTGACTCGGTCTCCCGTTTCCTCCCACAGGTCCCCAGTGCTCCAGTCAGTGAGGAGGACTACTCTCTGACTCGGTCTCCCGTTTCCTCCTCCCACAGGTCCCCAGTGCTCCAGTCAGTGAGGAGGACTACTCTCTGACTCGGTCTCCCGTTTCCTCCCACAGGTCCCCAGTGCTCCAGTCAGTGAGGAGGACTACTCTCTGACTCGGTCTCCCGTTTCCTCCCACAGGTCCCCAGTGCTCCAGTCAGTGAGGAGGACTACTCTCTGACTCGGTCTCCCGTTTCCTCCCACAGGTCCCCAGTGCTCCAGTCAGTGAGGAGGACTACTCTCTGACTCGGTCTCCCGTTTCCTCCCACAGGTCCCCAGTGCTCCAGTCAGTGAGGAGGACTACTCTCTGACTCGGTCTCCCGTTTCCGTTTCCTCCCACAGGTCCCCAGTGCTCCAGTCAGTGAGGAGGACTACTCTCTGACTCGGTCTCCCGTTTCCTCCCACAGGTCCCCAGTGCTCCAGTCAGTGAGGAGGACTACTCTCTGACTCGGTCTCCCGTTTCCTCCCACAGGTCCCCAGTGCTCCAGTCAGTGAGGAGGACTACTCTCTGACTCGGTCTCCCGTTTCCTTTCCTCCCACAGGTCCCCAGTGCTCCAGTCAGTGAGGAGGACTACTCTCTGACTCGGTCTCCCGTTTCCTCCCACAGGTCCCCAGTGCTCCAGTCAGTGAGGAGGACTACTCTCTGACTCGGTCTCCCGTTTCCTCCCACAGGTCCCCAGTGCTCCAGTCAGTGAGGAGGACTACTCTCTGACTCGGTCTCCCGTTTCCTCCCACAGGTCCCCAGTGCTCCAGTCAGTGAGGAGGACTACTCTCTGACTCGGTCTCCCGTTTCCTCCCACAGGTCCCCAGTGCTCCAGTCAGTGAGGAGGACTACTCTCTGACTCGGTCTCCCGTTTCCTCCCACAGGTCCCCAGTGCTCCAGTCAGTGAGGAGGACTACTCTCTGACTCGGTCTCCCGTTTCCTCCCACAGGTCCCCAGTGCTCCAGTCAGTGAGGAGGACTACTCTCTGACTCGGTCTCCCGTTTCCTCCCACAGGTCCCCAGTGCTCCAGTCAGTGAGGAGGACTACTCTCTGACTCGGTCTCCCGTTTCCTCCCACAGGTCCCCAGTGCTCCAGTCAGTGAGGAGGACTACTCTCTGACTCGGTCTCCCGTTTCCTCCCACAGGTCCCCAGTGCTCCAGTCAGTGAGGAGGACTACTCTCTGACTCGGTCTCCCGTTTCCTCCCACAGGTCCCCAGTGCTCCAGTCAGTGAGGAGGACTACTCTCTGACTCGGTCTCCCGTTTCCGTTTCCTCCCACAGGTCCCCAGTGCTCCAGTCAGTGAGGAGGACTACTCTCTGACTCGGTCTCCCGTTTCCTCCCACAGGTCCCCAGTGCTCCAGTCAGTGAGGAGGACTACTCTCTGACTCGGTCTCCCGTTTCCTCCCACAGGTCCCCAGTGCTCCAGTCAGTGAGGAGGACTACTCTCTGACTCGGTCTCCCGTTTCCTCCCACAGGTCCCCAGTGCTCCAGTCAGTGAGGAGGACTACTCTCTGACTCGGTCTCCCGTTTCCTCCCACAGGTCCCCAGTGCTCCAGTCAGTGAGGAGGACTACTCTCTGACTCGGTATCCCGTTTCCTCCCACAGGTCCCCAGTGCTCCAGTCAGTGAGGAGAACTACTCTCTGACTCGGTATCCCGTTTCCTCCCACAGGTCCCCAGTGCTCCAGTCAGTGAGGAGGACTACTCTCTGACTCGGTCTCCCGTTTCCGTTTCCTCCCACAGGTCCCCAGTGCTCCAGTCAGTGAGGAGAACTACTCTCTGACTCGGTATCCCGTTTCCTCCCACAGGTCCCCAGTGCTCCAGTCAGTGAGGAGGACTACTCTCTGACTCGGTCTCCCGTTTCCGTTTCCTCCCACAGGTCCCCAGTGCTCCAGTCAGTGAGGAGGACTACTCTCTGACTCGGTCTCCCGTTTCCTCCCACAGGTCCCCAGTGCTCCAGTCAGTGAGGAGGACTACTCTCTGACTCGGTCTCCCGTTTCCTCCCACAGGTCCCCAGTGCTCCAGTCAGTGAGGAGGACTACTCTCTGACTCGGTCTCCCGTTTCCTCCCACAGGTCCCCAGTGCTCCAGTCAGTGAGGAGGACTACTCTCTGACTCGGTATCCCGTTTCCTCCCACAGGTCCCCAGTGCTCCAGTCAGTGAGGAGAACTACTCTCTGACTCGGTATCCCGTTTCCTCCCACAGGTCCCCAGTGCTCCAGTCAGTGAGGAGGACTACTCTCTGACTCGGTCTCCCGTTTCCGTTTCCTCCCACAGGTCCCCAGTGCTCCAGTCAGTGAGGAGGACTACTCTCTGAATCGGTCTCCCGTTTCCTCCCACAGGTCCCCAGTGCTCCAGTCAGTGAGGAGGACTACTCTCTGACTCGGTCTCCCGTTTCCGTTTCCTCCCACAGGTCCCCAGTGCTCCAGTCAGTGAGGAGGACTACTCTCTGACTCGGTCTCCCGTTTCCTCCCACAGGTTCCCAGTGCTCCAGTCAGTGAGGAGGACTACTCTCTGACTCGGTCTCCCGTTTCCGTTTCCTCCCACAGGTTCCCAGTGCTCCAGTCAGTGAGGAGGACTACTCTCTGACTCGGTCTCCCGTTTCCGTTTCCTCCCACAGGTCCCCAGTGCTCCAGTCAGTGAGGAGGACTACTCTCTGACTCGGTCTCCCGTTTCCTCCCACAGGTCCCCAGTGCTCCAGTCAGTGAGGAGGACTACTCTCTGACTCGGTCTCCCGTTTCCTCCCACAGGTCCCCAGTGCTCCAGTCAGTGAGGAGGACTACTCTCTGACTCGGTCTCCCGTTTCCGTTTCCTCCCACAGGTCCCCAGTACTCCAGTCAGTGAGGAGGACTACTCTCTGACTCGGTCTCCCGTTTCCTCCCACAGGTCCCCAGTGCTCCAGTCAGTGAGGAGGACTACTCTCTGACTCGGTCTCCCGTTTCCGTTTCCTCCCACAGGTCCCCAGTGCTCCAGTCAGTGAGGAGGACTACTCTCTGACTCGGTCTCCCGTTTCCTCCCACAGGTCCCCAGTGCTCCAGTCAGTGAGGAGGACTACTCTCTGACTCGGTCTCCCGTTTCCGTTTCCTCCCACAGGTCCCCAGTGCTCCAGTCAGTGAGGAGGACTACTCTCTGACTCGGTCTCCCGTTTCCTCCCACAGGTCCCCAGTGCTCCAGTCAGTGAGGAGGACTACTCTCTGACTCGGTCTCCCGTTTCCTCCCACAGGTCCCCAGTGCTCCAGTCAGTGAGGAGGACTACTCTCTGACTCGGTCTCCCGTTTCCTCCCACAGGTTCCCAGTGCTCCAGTCAGTGAGGAGGACTACTCTCTGACTCGGTCTCCCGTTTCCGTTTCCTCCCACAGGTTCCCAGTGCTCCAGTCAGTGAGGAGGACTACTCTCTGACTCGGTCTCCCGTTTCCGTTTCCTCCCACAGGTCCCCAGTGCTCCAGTCAGTGAGGAGGACTACTCTCTGACTCGGTATCCCGTTTCCTCCCACAGGTCCCCAGTGCTCCAGTCAGTGAGGAGGACTACTCTCTGACTCGGTCTCCCGTTTCCTCCCACAGGTCCCCAGTGCTCCAGTCAGTGAGGAGGACTACTCTCTGACTCGGTCTCCCGTTTCCTCCCACAGGTCCCCAGTGCTCCAGTCAGTGAGGAGGACTACTCTCTGACTCGGTCTCCCGTTTCCTCCCACAGGTCCCCAGTGCTCCAGTCAGTGAGGAGGACTACTCTCTGACTCGGTCTCCCGTTTCCGTTTCCTCCCACAGGTCCCCAGTGCTCCAGTCAGTGAGGAGGACTACTCTCTGACTCGGTCTCCCGTTTCCGTTTCCTCCCACAGGTCCCCAGTGCTCCAGTCAGTGAGGAGGACTACTCTCTGACTCGGTCTCCCGTTTCCTCCCACAGGTCCCCAGTGCTCCAGTCAGTGAGGAGGACTACTCTCTGACTCGGTCTCCCGTTTCCTCCCACAGGTCCCCAGTGCTCCAGTCAGTGAGGAGGACTACTCTCTGGCTCGGTCTCCCGTTTCCTCCCACAGGTCCCCAGTGCTCCAGTCAGTGAGGAGGACTACTCTCTGACTCGGTATCCCGTTTCCTCCCACAGGTCCCCAGTGCTCCAGTCAGTGAGGAGGACTACTCTCTGACTCGGTATCCCGTTTCTTCCCACAGGTCCCCAGTGCTCCAGTCAGTGAGGAGGACTACTCTCTGACTCGGTATCCCGTTTCCTCCCACAGGTCCCCAGTGCTCCAGTCAGTGAGGAGGACTACTCTCTGGCTCGGTCTCGTTCCTCTCCTCGCTCCTCAGAGCAGTACAACAGCCTCATGGAGCTCCTCCGACAGCAGCACCAGGTTATAACACTCTTATGACAACTCTTACTGCATTAACATGGAGCTCCTCCGACAGCAGCACCAGGTTATAACACTCTTATGACAACTCTTACTGCATTAACATGGAGCTCCTCCGACAGCAGCACCAGGTTATAACACTCTTATGACAACTCTTACTGCATTAACATGGAGCTCCTCCGACAGCAGCACCAGGTTATAACACTCTTATGACAACTCTTACTGCATTAACATGGAGCTCCTCCGACAGCAGCACCAGGTTATAACACTCTTATGACAACTCTTACTGCATTAACATGGAGCTCCTCCGACAGCAGCACCAGGTTATAACACTCTTATGACAACTCTTACTGCATTAACATGGAGCTCCTCCGACAGCAGCACCAGGTTATAACACTCTTATGACAACTTATTAAACAGCCCACCCCTTCAGCATATATTTAAAACAATATATTTATATAGCACCGCACCAACAATAAAACAATACACACACACACACACACACACACACACACATATACGGGGTGGCAGGGAGCCTAGTGGTTAGAGCGTTGGACTAGTAACCGAAAGGTTGCAAGTTGGAACCCCCGAGCTGACAATGTACAAATCTGTCGTTCTGCCCCTGAACAGGCAGTTAACCCACTGTTCCCAGACCAGTTAACCCACTGTTCCTAGACCAGTTAACCCACAGTTCCTAGACCAGTTAACCCACTGTTCCTAGACCAGTTAACCCACTGTTCCTAGACCAGTTAACCCACTGTTCCTAGGCCGTCATTGAAAATAAGAATTAGTTCTTAACTGACTTGCCTAGTTAAATAAAAAAATATATATACATACATACAAACACACACACACATACATACACATACATACACATACATA
>NC_092159.1:4570052-4582552 GCF_045791955.1 Oncorhynchus clarkii lewisi | reverse complement strand
TGATGATATAGACATTCAACCCACCAACGTGGCTGGTGGAGAAGACATTCAACCCTGCCAACGTGGCTGATGATATAGACATTCAACCCACCAACGTGGCTGGTGGAGAAGACATTCAACCCTGCCAACGTGGCTGGTGATATAGACATTCAACCCTGCCAACGTGGCTGGTGATATAGACATTCAACCCTGCCAACGTGGCTGGTGATATAGACATTCAACCCTGCCAACGTGGCTGATGATATAGACATTCAACCCTGCCAACGTGGCTGGTGATATAGACATTCAACCCACCAACGTGGCTGGTGATATAGACATTCAACCCGCCAACGTGGCTGGTGATATAGACATTCAACCCTGCCAACGTGGCTGATGATATAGACATTCAACCCTGCCAACGTGGCTGGTGGAGTAGACATTCAACCCTGCCAACGTGGCTGGTGATATAGACATTCAACCCTGCCAACGTGGCTGGTGATATAGACATTCAACCCTGCCAACGTGGCTGGTGATATAGACATTCAACCCTGCCAACGTGGCTGGTGATATAGACATTCAACCCTGCCAACGTGGCTGATGATATAGACATTCAACCCTGCCAACGTGGCTGGTGGAGTAAACATTCAACCCACCAACGTGGCTGGTGATATAGACATTCAACCCTGCCAACGTGGCTGGTGATATAGACATTCAACCCTGCCAACGTGGCTGGTGGAGTAGACATTCAACCCTGCCAACGTGGCTGGTGATATAGACATTCAACCCTGCCAACGTGGCTGGTGATATAGACATTCAACCCTGCCAACGTGGCTGGTGATATAGACATTCAACCCTGCCAACGTGGCTGGTGATATAGACATTCAACCCTGCCAACGTGGCTGGTGATATAGACATTCAACCCTGCCAACGTGGCTGGTGATATAGACATTCAACCCTGCCAACATGGCTGGTGATATAGACATTCAACCCTGCCAACGTGGCTGGTGATATAGACATTCAACCCACCAACGTGGCTGGTGATATAGACATTCAACCCGCCAACGTGGCTGGTGATATAGACATTCAACCCTGCCAACGTGGCTGATGATATAGACATTCAACCCTGCCAACGTGGCTGGTGGAGTAGACATTCAACCCTGCCAACGTGGCTGGTGATATAGACATTCAACCCTGCCAACGTGGCTGGTGATATAGACATTCAACCCTGCCAACGTGGCTGGTGATATAGACATTCAACCCTGCCAACGTGGCTGGTGATATAGACATTCAACCCTGCCAACGTGGCTGGTGATATAGACATTCAACCCTGCCAACGTGGCTGATGATATAGACATTCAACCCTGCCAACGTGGCTGGTGGAGTAAACATTCAACCCACCAACGTGGCTGGTGATATAGACATTCAACCCTGCCAACGTGGCTGGTGATATAGACATTCAACCCTGCCGACGTGGCTGGTGGAGTAGACATTCAACCCACCAACGTGGCTGATGATATAGACATTCAACCCACCAACGTGGCTGGTGATATAGACATTCAACCCACCAACGTGGCTGGTGATATAGACATTCAACCCACCAACGTGGCTGGTGATATAGACATTCAACCCACCAACGTGGCTGGTGATATAGACATTCAACCCACCAACGTGGCTGGTGATATAGACATTCAACCCACCAACGTGGCTGGTGATATAGACATTCAACCCACCAACGTGGCTGGTGATATAGACATTCAACCCACCAACGTGGCTGGTGATATAGACATTCAACCCACCAACGTGGCTGGTGGAGAAGACATTCAACCCTGCCAACGTGGCTGATGATATAGACATTCAACCCTGCCAACTTGGCTGATGATATAGACATTCAACCCTGCCAACGTGGCTGATGATATAGACATTCAACCCCACCAACGTGGCTGGTGGAGAAGACATTCAACCCTGCCAACGTGGCTGATGATATAGACATTCAACCCACCAACGTGGCTGGTGGAGAAGACATTCAACCCTGCCAACGTGGCTGGTGATATAGACATTCAACCCTGCCAACGTGGCTGATGATATAGACATTCAACCCACCAACGTGGCTGGTGGAGAAGACATTCAACCCTGCCAACGTGGCTGGTGATATAGACATTCAACCCTGCCAACTTGGCTGATGATATAGACATTCAACCCACCAACGTGGCTGATGATATAGACATTCAACCCACCAACGTGGCTGGTGATATAGACATTCAACCCTGCCAACGTGGCTGATGGAGTAGACATTCAACCCACCAACGTGGCTGGTGATATAGACATTCAACCCACCAACGTGGCTGGTGATATAGACATTCAACCCTGCCAACGTGGCTGGTGATATAGACATTCAACCCTGCCAACTTGGCTGATGATATAGACATTCAACCCTGCCAACGTGGCTGATGATATAGACATTCAACCCTGCCAACTTGGCTGGTGATATAGACATTCAACCCTGCCAACGTGGCTGGTGATATAGACATTCAACCCACCAACGTGGCTGGTGATATAGACATTCAACCCACCAACGTGGCTGGTGATATAGACATTCAACCCTGCCAACGTGGCTGGTGATATAGACATTCAACCCTGCCAACGTGGCTGGTGATATAGACATTCAACCCACCAACGTGGCTGGTGATATAGACATTCAACCCTGCCAACGTGGCTGGTGATATAGACATTCAACCCGCCAACGTGGCTGGTGATATAGACATTCAACCCTGCCAACGTGGCTGATGATATAGACATTCAACCCTGCCAACGTGGCTGGTGATATAGACATTCAACCCACCAACGTGGCTGGTGATATAGACATTCAACCCGCCAACGTGGCTGGTGATATAGACATTCAACCCTGCCAACGTGGCTGATGATATAGACATTCAACCCTGCCAACGTGGCTGGTGGAGTAGACATTCAACCCTGCCAACGTGGCTGGTGATATAGACATTCAACCCTGCCAACGTGGCTGGGGATATAGACATTCAACCCTGCCAACGTGGCTGATGATATAGACATTCAACCCTGCCAACGTGGCTGGTGATATACACATTCAACCCTGCCAACGTGGCTGATGATATAGACATTCAACCCTGCCAACGTGGCTGGTGGAGTAAACATTCAACCCACCAACGTGGCTGGTGATATAGACATTCAACCCTGCCAACGTGGCTGGTGATATAGACATTCAACCCTGCCAACGTGGCTGGTGGAGTAGACATTCAACCCTGCCAACGTGGCTGGTGATATAGACATTCAACCCTGCCAACGTGGCTGGTGATATAGACATTCAACCCTGCCAACGTGGCTGGTGATATAGACATTCAACCCTGCCAACGTGGCTGGTGATATAGACATTCAACCCTGCCAACGTGGCTGGTGATATAGACATTCAACCCTGCCAACGTGGCTGGTGATATAGACATTCAACCCTGCCAACGTGGCTGGTGATATAGACATTCAACCCTGCCAACGTGGCTGGTGATATAGACATTCAACCCTGCCAACGTGGCTGGTGATATAGACATTCAACCCTGCCAACGTGGCTGGTGATATAGACATTCAACCCACCAACGTGGCTGGTGATATAGACATTCAACCCGCCAACGTGGCTGGTGATATAGACATTCAACCCTGCCAACGTGGCTGATGATATAGACATTCAACCCTGCCAACGTGGCTGGTGGAGTAGACATTCAACCCTGCCAACGTGGCTGGTGATGTAGACATTCAACCCTGCCAACGTGGCTGGTGATATAGACATTCAACCCTGCCAACGTGGCAGGTGATATAGACATTCAACCCTGCCAACGTGGCTGGTGATATAGACATTCAACCCTGCCAACGTGGCTGATGATATAGACATTCAACCCTGCCAACGTGGCTGGTGGAGTAAACATTCAACCCACCAACGTGGCTGGTGATATAGACATTCAACCCTGCCAACGTGGCTGGTGATATAGACATTCAACCCTGCCAACGTGGCTGGTGGAGTAGACATTCAACCCTGCCAACGTGGCTGGTGATATAGACATTCAACCCTGCCAACGTGGCTGGTGATATAGACATTCAACCCTGCCAACGTGGCTGGTGATATAGACATTCAACCCTGCCAACGTGGCTGGTGATATAGACATTCAACCCTGCCAACGTGGCTGGTGATATAGACATTCAACCCTGCCAACGTGGCTGGTGATATAGACATTCAACCCGCCAACGTGGCTGGTGATATAGACATTCAACCCTGCCAACGTGGCTGGTGATATAGACATTCAACCCGCCAACGTGGCTGGTGATATAGACATTCAACCCTGCCAACGTGGCTGGTGATATAGACATTCAACCCTGCCAACGTGGCTGGTGGAGTAGACATTCAACCCTGCCAACGTGGCTGGTGATATAGACATTCAACCCTGCCAACGTGGCTGGTGATATAGACATTCAACCCTGCCAACGTGGTTGGTGATATAGACATTCAACCCTGCCAACGTGGTTGGTGATATAGACATTCAACCCTGCCAACGTGGTTGGTGATATAGACATTCAACCCTGCCAACGTGGCTGGTGGAGTAGACATTCAACCCTGCCAACGTGGCTGGTGATGTAGACATTCAACCCTGCCAACGTGGCTGGTGATATAGACATTCAACCCTGCCAACGTGGTTGGTGATATAGACATTCAACCCTGCCAACGTGGTTGGTGATATAGACATTCAACCCGCCAACGTGGCTGGTGGAGTAGACATTCAACCCTGCCAACGTGGCTGATGATATAGACATTCAACCCACCAACGTGGCTGGTGATATAGACATTCAACCCACCAACGTGGCTGGTGATATAGACATTCAACCCTGCCAACGTGGCTGGTGGAGTAGACATTCAACCCTGCCAACGTGGCTGGTGATATAGACATTCAACCCTGCCAACGTGGCTGGTGATATAGACATTCAACCCACCAACGTGGCTGGTGATATAGACATTCAACCCTGCCAACGTGGCTGGTGATATAGACATTCAACCCTGCCAACGTGGCTGGTGATATAGACATTCAACCCTGCCAACGTGGCTGGTGGAGTAGACATTCAACCCACCAACGACAAAATCTACCCCCATTTGGCGGGTGTGTGTGTGTGTGTAATGTGCGTTTGTGTTGCTGTTGTCAGGTTTGAGAAGCTGGCAGAGGAGTGTATGCAGAACATTGAGGTGCTGAAGATGGCCCACGCCAAGGGCCAACCTGTCCCCAAATACCACACTGAGGAGAGGACCTTCAACACTGTCAAGTACTATACTGTTACTACCATATTAATACCACACTGAGGAGAGGACCTTCAACACTGTCAAGTACTATACTGTTACTACCATATTAATATCACACTGAGGACCTTCAACACTGTCAAGTACTATACTGTTACTACCATATTAATATCACACTGAGGACCTTCAACACTGTCAAGTACTATACTGTTACTACCATATTAATATCACACTGAGGACCTTCAACACTGTCAAGTACTATACTGTTACTACCATATTAATATCACACTGAGGACCTTCAACACTGTCAAGTACTATACTGTTACTACCATATTAATATCACACTGAGGACCTTCAACACTGTCAAGTACTATACTGTTACTACCATATTAATACCACACTGAGGAGAGGACCTTCAACACTGTCAAGTACTATACTGTTACTACCATATTAATACCACACTGAGGAGAGGACCTTCAACACTGTCAAGTACTATACTGTTCCTACCATATTAATACCACACTGAGGACCTTCAACACTGTCAAGTACTATACTGTTACTACCATGTTAATACCACACTGAGGACCTTCAACACTGTCAAGTACTATACTGTTACTACCATGTTAATACCACACTGAGGAGAGGACCTTCAACACTGTCAAGTACTATACTGTTACTACCATATTAATACCACACTGAGGAGAGGACCTTCAACACTGTCAAGTACTATACTGTTACTACCATATTAATACCACACTGAGGAGAGGACCTTCAACACTGTCAAGTACTATACTGTTACTACCATATTAATACCACACTGAGGAGAGGACCTTCAACACTGTCAAGTACTATACTGTTACTACCATATTAATACCACACTGAGGAGAGGACCTTCAACACTGTCAAGTACTATACTGTTACTACCATATTAATACCACACTGAGGAGAGGACCTTCAACACTGTCAAGTACTATACTGTTACTACCATGTTAATACCACACTAAGGACCTTCAACACTGTCAAGTCAGAATGATATTATACAATTAACATTCATATGAAAATACATCTCTGACACACACACAAAGCAGGAGGGAAGTGATCTGTCTTCTGTCTGTTGTAGAATGTATCCTGACCTGACAGCCAATGAGATGACGCTGTACATCGTGAAGGGCATCAATCTACCTGCTCCCTCAGGTGTGTTGTTTTGAACTTTATATGCCTCCTTCTGACCCCTCTCTGCTGACCCCTCTCTGCTGACCCCTCTCTGCTGACCCCTCTCTGATGACCCCTCTCTGATGACCCCTCTCTGCTGACCCCTCTCTGATGACCCCTCTCTGATGACCCCTCTCTGATGACCCCTCTCTGCTGACCCCTCTCTGCTGACCCCTCTCTGATGACCCCTCTCTGATGACCCCTCTCTGCTGACCCCTCTCTGATGACCCCTCTCTGCTGACCCCTCTCTGATGACCCCTCTCTGATGACCCCTCTCTGATGACCCCTCTCTGATGACCCCTCTCTGCTGACCCCTCTCTGCTGACCCCTCTCTGATGACCCCTCTCTGATGACCCCTCTCTGCTGACCCCTCTCTGCCGACCCCCTTCTCTTCTGATGTCTCTCTCTTCTCATCCCTCTTCTCAGGAGTCTCTGCCAGTGATCTGGACACCAGTGTGCGCTTTGAGTTTCCTTTTCCTAGTATGGTAAGACTCACTACACACACTCACACATACACACACACACACACACACACACACACTCACACATACACAAACACACACAACCATTTTGCATGCACACATTTCCACTTAGATCCACTAAAATATTATCTCTCTGTCTTTTGGTTTGTGCGTGTGTGTGTGTGCGCGTGCGTGCCTGTGTGTGTGTGTGCGTGCAGGAGGAGGCCCAGAGGGATAAGACCAGTACAGTGAAGAACAGCAACAGTCCAGAGTTTAAAGAGAAGTTTAACCTGAACATCAACCGTCAACACAGAGGCTTCAAGAGGGTCGTCCAGGCCAAAGGCATCAAGTTTGACATCATCCACAAGGGGTGAGATCAGAGACACACACCTGGTTAACACACCAGACCTGGTTAACACACCAGACCTGGTTAACACACCAGACCTGGTTAACACACCAGACCTGGTTAACACACCAGACCTGATTAACACACCAGATACACCAGACCTGGTTAATACACCAGATACACCAGACCTCGTTAACACACCAGACCTGGTTAACACACCAGACCTGGTTAACACACCAGACCTGATTAACACACCAGATACACCAGACCTGGTTAACACACCAGACCTGGTTAACACACCAGACCTGGTTAACACACCAGACCTGGTTAACACACCAGACCTGGTTAATACACCAGATACACCAGACCTGGTTAACACACCAGACCTGGTTAACACACCAGACCTGGTTAACACACCAGACCTGGTTAACACACCAGACCTGGTTAATACACCAGATACACCAGACCTGGTTAACACACCAGACCTGGTTAACACACCAGACCTGGTTAACACACCAGACCTGGTTAATACACCAGATACACCAGAACTGGTTAATGCACCAGACCTGGTTAACACACCAGACCTGGTTAACACACCAGACCTGGTTAACACACCAGACCTGGTTAACACACCAGATACACCAGACCTGGTTAATACACCAGATACACCAGACCTGGTTAACACACCAGACCTGGTTAACACACCAGACCTGGTTAACACACCAGATACACCAGACCTGGTTAATACACCAGATACACCAGACCTGGTTAACACACCAGACCTGGTTAACACACCAGACCTGGTTAATACACCAGACCTGGTTAACACACCAGACCTGGTTAACACACCAGACCTGATTAACACACCAGATACACCAGACCTTTTTAATACACCAGACCTGGTTAACACACCAGACCTGGTTAACACACCAGACCTGGTTAACACACCAGATACACCAGACCTGGTTAATACACCAGATACACCAGACCTCGTTAACACACCAGACCTGGTTAACACACCAGACCTGATTAACACACCAGATACACCAGACCTGGTTAACACACCAGACCTGGTTAACACACCAGACCTGGTTAACACACCAGACCTGGTTAATACACCAGATACACCAGACCTGGTTAACACACCAGACCTGGTTAACACACCAGACCTGGTTAACACACCAGACCTGGTTAACACACCAGATACACCAGACCTGGTTAATACACCAGACCT
The DNA here is from genome assembly GCF_045791955.1 of Oncorhynchus clarkii lewisi. Lineage (NCBI taxonomy): Eukaryota > Metazoa > Chordata > Actinopteri > Salmoniformes > Salmonidae > Oncorhynchus > Oncorhynchus clarkii. Next base: position 4,574,018 of record NC_092159.1, on the reverse strand, counting down.
GGTTAACACACCAGACCTGGTTAACACACCAGACCTGGTTAACACACCAGACCTGGTTAACACACCAGACCTGGTTAATACACCAGACCTGGTTAACACACCAGACCTGGTTAACACATGTAGATACAGTTATAGTCAGTTTGCTGTGTCTATTAAGGGAGTAGTACACAGCGTTGTACGAGATCTTCAGTTTCTTGGCAATTTCTCACATGGAATAGCCTTCATTTCTCCGAGCAAGAATAGACTGACGAGTTTCAGAAGAAAGTTATTTGTTTCTGGACATTTTGAACCTGTAATTGAACCCACAAATGCTGATGCTCCAGATACTCAACTAGTCTAAAGAAGGCCAGTTTTATTGCTTCTTTAATCAGAACCACTGTTTTCAGCTGTTCTAACATAATTGCAAAAGTGTTTTCTAATGATCAATTAGCCTTTTAAAATTATAAACTTGGATTAGCTAACACAACGTGCCATTGGAACACAGGAATGATGGTTGCTGATAATGGGCCTCTGTACGCCTGTGTAGATATTCCATTAAAAATCTGCTATTTCCAGCTACAATAGTCATTTAGTCTTAACTGAATAGGCAAGTCAGTTAAGAACAAATTCTTATTTACAATGACGGCCTACCGGGGAACAGTGCGTTAACTGTCTTGTTCAGGGGCAGAACAACAGATTTTTACCTTGTCAGCTCAGGGATTCGATCTACAACCTTTCGGTTACTAGTCCAACGCTCTAACCACTAGACTACCTGTCGTCAAACACCGATGTAGCTCCTCCCACCACAGATTCGAAAGGCCGGCATCGGTGGATTGAGACGCATCCAATTAAATAGAAAACAGATCTCTCTAACTTCAACTGACAAATTATGATGGGGATTTTATTATTATGGCACTTAGTTCGACGCACCAGTGCATCAATAGATTTTAATGTGTGTGTGTGTGTGTGTGTGTGTAGGGGTCTGTTCAAGGGGGACAAAGTGTTGGGGAACGCTCAGCTGAAGCTGGACTCATTGGAGAACCAATGTGACATCAGACAGATTATAGAGGTAAACACACAGAGATACTGTACACACACATACACACACACACACACACACACACAAACAGATACACAGAGATACTGTACACACACACACACAGAGATACTGTACACACACACACACAGATATTGTACACACACACACACACACAGATACACACACACACACACAGAGATATTGTACACACACACACACACACACACACACAGATACACACACACACACACACACACACACACACAGATCACACACACACAGATACACAGAGATACTGTACACACACACACAGAGATACTGTACACACACACAGAGATACACACACACACAGATATTGTACACACACACACACAGATACACACACACACACACAGAGATACTGTACACGCACACACACACACACAGATAATGTACACGCACACACACACACACACAGATACTGTACACACACACACACACACACACACACACACACACACACACACACACACACACACACACACACACAGATACTGTACACACAGATACTGTACACACACACACACACAGATACTGTACACACACAGATACTGTACACACACACACACACACACACACACACACACACACACACACACACAGATACTGTACACACACACACACACACAGATACTGTACACACACACACACACACACTGTACACACACACACACACAGATACTGTACACACACACACACAGATACTGTACACACACACACGTTTTCACTTAGACATGCTCATACATCTCCTTGTCTGCCTGCCTGTCTGTCTCTGTCTCTCTGTCTGCCTGCCTGTCTGTCTCTGTCTCTCCCCCTCTGTCTCTCTCTCTCTGTCTGCCTGTCTCTCCCCCTCTGTCTCTCTGTCTGTCTGTGTTGTGCAAGGTGTTAGATGGTCGTAAGGCTACGGGGGGTAAGCTGGAGGTGAGGGTGAAGATTCGGGAGCCGCTGGGAGGAGCACAGCTTCAGATCACCACAGAGAAATGGCTGGTCCTTGACCCTGTACCAATCACCACCCCCGACAGAGAGAGAGAACAACAGGTAAGGAGAGCGAGAGATGGCTGGTCCTCGACCCTGAACCAATCACCACCCTCGACAGAGCGAGAGAACAACAGGTAAGGAGAGAGAGAGATGGCTGGTCCTCGACCCTGAACCAATCACCACCCCCGACAGAGAGCGAGAACAACAGGTAAGGAGAGAGAGATGGCTGGTCCTCGACCCTGAACCAATCACCACCCCCGACAGAGAGAGAGAACAACAGGTAAGGAGAGAGAGAGATGGCTGGTCCTCGACCCTGAACCAATCACCACCCCCGACAGAGAGAACAACAGGTAAGGAGAGAGAGATGGCTGGTCCTCGACCCTGAACCAATCACCACCCCCGACAGAGAGAGAGAACAACAGGTAAGGAGAGAGAGAGATGAGGGGGAGAGAGAGAGATGAGGGGGAGAGAGAGAGACCTACCTTTTGGACTGTTCAGGACTAGTAGGGGTATAATCTCTATCAGAGTTAATATGTTATATTAATACCAGTCTCTATCAGAGTTAATATGTTATATTAATACCAGTCTCTATCAGAGTTAACATGTTATATTAATACCAGTCTCTATCAGAGTTAACATGTTATATTAATACCAGTCTCTATCAGAGTTAATATGTTATATTAATACCAGTCTCTATCAGAGTTAATATGTTATATTAATACCAGTCTAACTGAAGTCTCTGTCAGAGTTAATATGTTATATTAATACCAGTCTCTATCAGAGTTAACATGTTATATTAATACCAGTCTAACTGAAGTCTCTGTCAGAGTTAATATGTTATATTAATACCAGTCTCTATCAGAGTTAACATGTTATATTAATACCAGTCTCTGTCAGAGTTAATATGTTATATTAATACCAGTCTAACTGAAGTCTCTGTCAGAGTTAATATGTTATATTAATACCAGTCTAACTGAAGTCTCTGTCAGAGTTAATATGTTATATTAATACCAGTCTCTATCAGAGTTAATATGTTATATTAATACCAGTCTCTATCAGAGTTAACATGTTATATTAATACCAGTCTCTATCAGAGTTAACATGTTATATTAATACCAGTCTCTATCAGAGTTAACATGTTATATTAATACCAGTCTCTGTCAGAGTTAACATGTTATATTAATACCAGTCTAACTGAAGTCTATATCAGAGTTAACATGTTATATTAATACCAGTCTAACTGAAGTCTCTATCAGAGTTAACATGTTATATTAATACCAGTCTCTGTCAGAGTTAACATGTTATATTAATACCAATCTAACTGAAGTCTCTATCAGAGTTAACATGTTATATTAATACCAGTCTAACTGAAGTCTCTATCAGAGTTAACATGTTATACTAATACCAGTCTATCAGAGTTAACATGTTATATTAATACCAGTCTCTGTCAGAGTTAACATGTTATATTAATACCAGTCTCTGTCAGAGTTAACATGTTATATTAATACCAGTCTCTATCAGAGTTAATATGTTATATTAATACCAGTCTAACTGAAGTCTCTGTCAGAGTTAATATGTTATATTAATACCAGTCTCTATCAGAGTTAATATGTTATATTAATACCAGTCTCTATCAGAGTTAACATGTTATATTAATACCAGTCTCTGTCAGAGTTAACATGTTATATTAATACCAGTCTAACTGAAGTCTCTGTCAGAGTTAATATGTTATATTAATACCAGTCTCTATCAGAGTTAACATGTTATATTAATACCAGTCTCTGTCAGAGTTAACATGTTATATTAATACCAGTCTCTATCAGAGTTAATATGTTATATTAATACCAGTCTCTATCAGAGTTAACATGTTATATTAATACCAGTCTCTATCAGAGTTAACATGTTATATTAATACCAGTCTCTGTCAGAGT
>NC_092159.1:4560052-4565052 GCF_045791955.1 Oncorhynchus clarkii lewisi | reverse complement strand
TCCTACAGACAGTGTTAGGTACACCACCTCGTACACCGACATGGTCAGCTCCTACAGACAGTGTTAGGTACACCACCTCGTACACCAACATGGTCAGCTCCTACAGACAGTGTTGGGTACACCAACATGGTCAGCTCCTACAGACAGTGTTGGGTACACCAACATGGTCAGCTCTTACAGACAGTGTTAGGTACACCACCTCGTACACCAACATGGTCAGCTCCTACAGACAGTGTTGGGTACACCGACATGGTCAGCTCCTACAGACAGTGTTAGGTACACCACCTCGTACACCAACATGGTCAGCTCCTACAGACAGTGTTGGGTATACCGACATGGTCAGCTCCTACAGACAGTGTTGGGTACACCACCTCGTACACCAACATGGTCAGCTCCTACAGACAGTGTTAGGTACACCACCTCGTACACCGACATGGTCAGCTCCTACAGACAGTGTTAGGTACACCACCTCGTACACCGACATGGTCAGCTCCTACAGACAGTGTTAGGTACACCACCTCGTACACCAACATGGTCAGCTCCTACAGACAGTGTTGGGTATACCGGCATGGTCAGCTCCTACAGACAGTGTTGGGTACACCACCTCGTACACCGACATGGTCAGCTCCTACAGACAGTGTTGGGTACACCACCTCGTACACCGACATGGTCAGCTCCTACAGACAGTGTTAGGTACACCACCTCGTACACCGACATGGTCAGCTCCTACAGACAGTGTTGGGTACACCAACATGGTCAGCTCCTACAGACAGTGTTAGGTACACCACCTCGTACACCGACATGGTCAGCTCCTACAGACAGTGTTAGGTACACCACCTCGTACACCAACATGGTCAGCTCCTACAGACAGTGTTAGGTACACCACCTCGTACACCAACATGGTCAGCTCCTACAGACAGTGTTAGGTACACCGACATGGTCAGCTCCTACAGACAGTGTTAGGTACACCAACACGGTCAGCTCCTACAGACAGTGTTAGGTACATAAGCTCGTACACCGACATGGTCAGCTCCTACAGACAGTGTTAGGTACACCACCTCGTACACCGACATGGTCACCTCCTACAGACAGTGTTAGGTACACCACCTCGTACACCAACATGGTCAGCTCCTACAGACAGTGTTAGGTACATAAGCTCGTACACCGACATGGTCAGCTCCTACAGACAGTGTTGGGTACACCACCTCGTACACCAACATGGTCAGCTCCTACAGACAGTGTTGGGTATACCGACATGGTCAGCTCCTACAGACAGTGTTAGGTACACCACCTCGTACACCGACATGGTCAGCTCATACAGACAGTGTAATGGTGGGGGGATCCATGGCCCCATCCTGCCTGGTGTCAACGGTACAGACTGGAGGTGTAATGGTGGGGGGATCCATGGCCCCATCCTGCCTGGTGTCAACGGTACAGACTGGCGGTGTAATGGTGGGGGGATCCATGGCCCCATCCTGCCTGGTGTCAACGGTACAGACTGGAGGTGTAATGGTGGGGGGATCCATGGCCCCATCCTGCCTGGTGTCAATGGTACAGACTGGGGGTGGGGGTGTAATGGTGGGGGGATCCATGGCCCCATCCTGCCTGGTGTCAATGGTACAGACTGGGGGTGGGGGGAATGTCTTCCTGTCACACGTTAGCAACGATTCCACACCCCAAAGAATTTAGGCTGTTCTGGCGGCAAAGGGGGGTCTGACCTGGTACTAGATGGATATACCTAATAATCTGTACATATGAGTGTATATATGACTGTATGTTTACACAGGCAGCCCAATTCTGATCTTTTGACCTTTTATTGGCAAAAAATCTGATCTGACTGGTCAAAATAAAAATACAAAAAAGACTAATTAGTGTCAAAAGATCAGAACTGACTGCCTGTTTAAACAGCCTGTATTCATCGGACCACATCGTGTATACGAGCACCAGGTGATGTGTAATATCATTTAGTTTGAATTGTATCTGACACCTACCCCTTGCCCTCCTCTCTCCCCATCTCCTTCTCTCCCTCACCTCCTCTCATTTCCTCCCTCACCTCCTCTCCTATCCTCCCTCATCTCCTTTCCTCTCTCCCCATCTCCTTTCCTCCCTCACCTCCTCTCATTTCCTTCCTCACCTCCTCTCATTTCCTCCCTCACCTCCTCTCTCACCTCCTTTCCTCTCTCCCCATCTCCTTTCCTCCCTCACCTCCTCTCATTTCCTCCCTCACCTCCTCTCATTTCCTCCCTCCCTCACCTCCTCTTCTTTCCTTTCCTTTCCTCTCTCACCTCTCCTTTCCTTCCTCACCTCCACTACTTTCCTCTCTCACCTCTCCTTTCCTTCCTCACCTCCACTACTTTCCTCTCACCTCTCCTATCCTCCCTCACCTCACCTCCTTTCCTTCCTCACCTCCACTCCTTTCCTCCCTCACCTCCACTCCTTTCCTCCCTCACCTCCACTCCTTTCCTCCCTCACCTCCTTTCCTTCCTCACCTCCACTCCTTTCCTCCCTCACCTCCTTTCCTTCCTCACCTCCACTCCTTTCCTCCCTCACCTCCACTCCTTTCCTTCCTCACCTCCACTCCTTTCCTTCCTCACCTCCACTCCTTTCCTTCCTCACCTCCACTCCTTTCCTCCCTCACCTCCACTCCTTTCCTCGCTCACCTCTCCTTTCCTCCCTTACCTCTCCTTTCCTTCCTCACCTCCTCTCATTTCCTTCCTCACCTCCTCTCATTTCCTTCCTCACCTCCTCTCATTTCCTCCCTCACCTCCTCTCTCACCTCCTTTCCTCTCACCTCTCCTATCCTCCCTCACCTCAACTCCTTTCCTTCCTCACCTCCACTCCTTTCCTCCCTCTCCTCCACTCCTTTCCTCCCTCACCTCCACTCCTTTCCTCCCTCACCACTCCTTTCCTTCCTCACCTCCACTCCTTTCTTTCCTCACCTCCACTTCTTTCCTCCCTCACCTCTCCTTTCCTTCCTCACCTCCACTCCTTTCCTCCCTCACCTCTCCTTTCCTCCCTCACCTCCACTCCTTTCCTTCCTCACCTCCACTCCTTCCTTCCCTGCCTCACCTCTCCCTCTCTCTTTCTCTCATCTCCACTCCTTCTCTCCCCGTCTCTTCTCACTCCCCTTCTCCTCTCTCTCCCCATCTCATTTTTTCCTCCTCTCCCCCTCTCTCTCTCTCTCTCTCTCTCTCTCCCTCCCTCTCTCTCTCTCTCCATTCGTCAGTTGGAATCTCTCAAGAGGAAACGCCTGGTCTGAGAAGAGGAGGACAGAGGGACTGGAGAGTTGGCTGGAGTACTGTTATGTTACTCACACACACACACACAGCCAATCACCTTCAACATCTTCCTGCCGCTCCTCTGCTCCTCTCTGCCTCCTCCACTAATGCTCTTCATTTTACTTTGTATTGTCATTCATTCAATCAGTTAGGAAGAAGAACCCGTTTGAATAAAACAGGCCTGCCTCCCAAATGGCACCCTATTCCCTATATAGTGCACTACTTTAGACCTGGGCCCATAGGGACTAATATAGGGAATAGGGCACCATTGAGATACACGGCAGAATGGGATCCTGTGGGATTGTTAGTGACATGAAGACAGAATGCAGGGCAGGACAGAGAAAGGCTTATTTGCACTTGAAAACAAAAATACTACCGATTATTACCAAAACCCTGCCGCCTTCACTATAGTCTTTAAAGTCCTTCAATGGCTCTCTCTCTCTCTCTCTGTTCAGAGTGGTGTGTGTAACTCCTGGTCTCCGCATTGTGAGTGCGTGCGTGCGTGCGTGCGTGCGTGCGTGCGTGCGTGCGTGCGTGCGATGTTAATGAGCTTAATCTAATCTGTCTGCTCCACTATTCTCAGATTACTGTAATATGACCCGTTTGGTGCCGTGTGATATGGGGACTACACGGAAACGGGAACTATATCCCATAATGAGGGATTAGCTAACACTGGTGTCGCCATGGAGACGTCTCATTCAGGGAAGTGAGGAGAGGAGGTACCCCAGGGGTTAAATTGAAGAGGACAGGATTAGAATTCGTGCAGAACAGACCAGTAGCTGTAAAACCCACGGGATTATCTTTGAACTGGGATAGAGGTTCTCTATTCATTGTAATGCTATGGTACGGAGTCTGGGAGCCCGTTTAAAAGGACCCTTCTTATAGGACCATATTTAGCCTATTGTGATGTCATCAATTAGGCTTGCGTCATGTCACTATGACGTCATCAGTTAGAATGTTCAAAGGACTGCGTCATCACCACATTGTGAAGTCATCAGTTAGAGGGTGTGGTCCTCTGTTCAGACGTTGCTGACGCCAGATCTTACGTCGCCTGGATAAAGCACGATGAGTAAACTGTCACTATAACCTGAATCAGAACCTGAAGCAGATACAGTATGTGACTTCACCCGTGTCCAAGCTGGCCTGATGTCGGCCCCAAATCCTACAGGGATCCTCTAAGAATGAGAAGAAGAGGCTTCAGTGCACTTCCTGTTCCTCGTTCCGAATGTCATGGGCAGGAAATGCGCGTTTTACTTACTGACTTCCAGACAGGCAGAGAGAGGGACAGATGGGCAGAGAGAAGGGCAGACAGACAGGCAGAGAGAGGGACAGACGGGCAGAGAGAGGGGCAGACAGACAGGCAGAGCTTGTCAGAGGGGACACTGTTTAGTCAGTGTGGTTTGGTCGTGGTGGGCCGGGGACCACAGCTGCCAATAGTGTTGAAGTCAGACCCTTTTCTCAGATTTTGGGTAGAGAAAGGAGGTCTCCTCCTCTACACCTCTATAGACCCAGGCACCCTGAGGTCTCCTCCTCTACCCCTCTATAGACCCAGACACCCTGAGGTCTCCTCCTCTACCCCTCTATAGACCCAGACACCCTGAGGTCTCCTCCTCTACACCTCTATAGACCCAGACACCCTGAGGTTTCCTCCTCTACCCCTCTATATACCCAGACACCCTGGGGTCTCCTCTACCCCTCTATAGACCCAGACACCCTGAGGTC
>NC_092159.1:4550052-4555052 GCF_045791955.1 Oncorhynchus clarkii lewisi | reverse complement strand
GTGCCATCCGATCCATCTCGTTCGCGGGTCATGACGCTCGAGGCGATCCGTTACCGGGCCGGGTCTCTGCAGATTCTTAACCAGCTGCTCCTACCGCAGGAGACTGTGTTCGACGAGGTCCGCACAGTGCAGGACGGCTATGAAGCGATCAAGTCCATGAAGGTAAGAAATTTCACTCTCTGTCTTCTCCCTCGTTCGTTTCCTGTCCGATTCCACGCTCACTACGTGTCACCTCCCCGTGTGTGTGTTTCTAGTTAGCAGTGTTTCCACCACAGTGTGTGTAGCTATGCTGACTACGGGTGTCTTTGTGTCAGACAGGGTGGATATTCAGTGTGAGCTGTGCACCCTGTCCTCGGTTCTGTCACAGAGCATATCAGGGCGGTGTTGTGCGAAGGGCTCGTGGCCTGTGACAGGCTCTTTGTTGAAGTCCAGGGCCTGTGTGTTTTGACCGTCCCTGCTATTTCCACCGATTACTACTGTCCGCAGCGCCGTATTGCATGGAATAGAAGCCCCGGTGTGGACGCTCGGGGTTAGATCACACACACAGTGTGTCACTCGTTCGTTTTTACCGGCCCGGTTTCTCAATTTAACGTGATCCTAAGCGACAATGGATCCAAATATTTATTTACCGTTTAACGTTAACCCGTGCCACCGACAAAACCACCGTGCCAGGTATCCGCACCCACCCATGAAAACGCCCACCCCCTTCGCTCCCTTTATCTTGCTCTCACTGTAAAGATTGTCTATGCATTATTAATGACCGATTCCCGGGGTTTTGTTCGCTCCTGCAGTCGGTGCCTCTGCCGCTTGTTGACTCCTTTTATTAGTGTTTGGCGACGGCTTTTATCAGAGCGGTTCTGATGAGGAGAGGTGTTTTGTTGATCCTCAAATAGACTAGTTCTCTTATCTTTTTATTCTTCATAATAAACCTCCTTCCATTTGAAACAGACACCCTCTCTTCATCTCCCTCTTTGTCTCTCTCTCTCTCTCACACACACACACACACACTGAGATACTCTCCATCTGAGCATCAGTCCAACTTCAGACCTGTGATGGAACGTCTCTTAAACAGTATGACGTCGTCATGGTGATAGTAATGGTAATGTCTCTGGGGATGGATGTTACCAAGCTGCCGCTGATCTCACACACTGGTGACGTCACACACCACTACTCACTGTCCTGCTGTCTGTGTGTCCTGACTATCGCCCTGCTTTGTGTCGGCAGGTAGCCTAGTGGTTAGAGGGTTGGGCGTGTGTGTACAGTCCTGTCTGGTGTTGTCTGCATACGGTCCTGTCTGGTGTTGTCTGCATACGGTCCTGTCTGGTGTTGTCTGCATACGGTCCTGTCTGGTGTTGTCTGCATACGGTCCTGTCTGGTGTTGTCTGCATACGGTCCTGTCTGGTATTGTCTGCATACGGTCCTGTCTGGTATTGTCTGCATACGGTCCTGTCTGGTGTTGTCTGCATACGGTCCTGTCTGGTGTTGTCTGCATACGGTCCTGTCTGGTGTTGTCTGCATACGGTCCTGTCTGGTAGTGTCTGCATACGGTCCTGTCTGGTAGTGTGGGGGTTCCAGCAGGCGAGGAGAGATGGGAGGAGACAGGTGTATGATAAAGACCAATGAGAGAGTTCGATAGACACACAGGTCCTCCCTCTCTGGTTTCCCTGGAGGATTACAAGAAATGTTCAAAGGCTCAATTCCAATATGATGTCTGGTTCCCCCTCCATTCCTTCTCCATTCCTTCTCCCCCTCCATTCCTTCTCCCCCTCCATTCCTTCTCCCCCTCCATTCCTTCTCCATCCCCCTCCATTCCTTCTCCCCCTCCATTCCTTCTCCATTCCTTCTCCCCCTCCATTCCTTCTCCTCCTCCAGGTACGAGGGGCTCCTGCCATCGCCATCGTAGGCTGTCTGAGCCTGGCAGTGGAGCTGCGCGCAGGTGCCGGGGGCAACGACCCCGTGACCTTCATCCGGGAGTCTCTGTGTCACCTGACTTCTGCAAGACCCACGGCCGTCAATATGGGCCGGGCCGCCCGAGAACTGATGGAGTTTGCCGAGAACGAGAGCATGGAGAAAAACCCAGAACAACTCACAGAGAGGTATGGAGAGAGGGATGGGTGGAGATGGAGGGAGGGATGGATGTAGAGATGGAGAGAGGGATGGGTGGAGAGAGATGGAGGGAGGGAGGGATGGATGTAGAGATGGAGAGAGGGATGGATGTAGAGATGGAGAGAGAGGGTGGGATGAATGTAGAGAGAGAGGGATGGATGTAGGGAGAGAGCGAGGGGGAGACCCAGAGAGAGAGAGAGAGAGCGAGAGGGAGACCCAGAGAGCGAGAGGGAGACCCAGAGAGCGAGAGGGAGACCCAGAGAGCGAGAGGGAGACCCAGAGAGCGAGAGGGAGACCCAGAGCGAGAGAGGGAGACCCAGAGCGAGAGAGGGAGACCCAGAGCGAGAGAGGGAGACCCAGAGCGAGAGAGGGAGACCCAGAGCGAGAGAGGGAGACCCAGAGAGAGAGAGGGAAACCAGACAGTCAGAACATGAAAGTGGACTAAACTAAAGAGTAGATCAGAAGTTGAAAAGGGAAGACTGCTTTATGACAGACACACTCCCTCTCCTCTAATCCCCGCCCATTCTGCAGTGTGATTGGCTGGATCGAGGACATGCTGGAGCGGGATGTCAATGACAACAAGAAGATTGGTAACTACGGAGCTCAGCACATCCTGTCTGGTGTTCCCCGAGACTCTGTCACTATCTTAACTCACTGCAACACCGGGTCACTGGCCACGGCAGGATACGGCACCGCACTGGGTAAGACAGAGAGTCTCCGAGGTCTAGTACTAGACTATAACCAGTGTGTCTCTGTGCTCTAGTACCAGACTATAACCAGTGTGTCTGTGCTCTAGTACCAGACTATAACCAGTGTGTCTCTGTGCTCTAGTACTAGACTATAACCAGTGTCTCTGTGCTCTAGTACCAGACTATAACCAGTGTGTCTCTGTGCTCTAGTGCCAGACTATAACCAGTGTGTGTCTGTGCTCTAGTACTAGACTATAACCAGTGTGTCTCTGTGCTCTAGTACTAGACTATAACCAGTGTCTCTGTGCTCTAGTACCAGACTATAACCAGAGAGTCTCCGAGGTCTAGTACCAGACTATAACCAGAGAGTCTCCGAGGTCTAGTACCAGACTATAACCAGTGTGTCTCTGTGCTCTAGTACCAGACTATAACCAGGGTCTCTGCTCTAGTACCAGACTATAACCAGGGTCTCTGCTCTAGTACCAGACTATAACCAGGGTCTCTGCTCTAGTACCAGACTATAACCAGGGTCTCTGTGCTCTAGTACCAGACTATAACCAGGGTCTCTGTGCTCTAGTACTAGACTATAACCAGGGTCTCTGCTCTAGTACTAGACTATAACCAGTGTGTCTCTGTGCTCTTGTACCAGACTATAACCAGTGTGTCTCTGTGCTCTAGTACTAGACTATAACCAGTGTGTCTCTGTGCTCTAGTACCAGACTATAACCAGTGTGTATCTGTGCTCTAGTACTAGACTATAACCAGTGTGTCTCTGTGCTCTAGTACTAGACTATAACCAGTGTGTCTCTGTGCTCTAGTACTAGACTATAACCAGTGTGTATCTGTGCTCTAATACTAGACTATAACCAGTGTGTCTCTGTGCTCTAGTACTAGACTATAACCAGTGTGTATCTGTGCTCTAGTACTAGACTATAACCAGTGTGTATCTGTGCTCTAGTACCAGACTATAACCAGTGTGTCTCTGTGCTCTAGTACTAGACTATAACCAGTGTGTCTCTGTGCTCTAGTACCAGACTATAACCAGTGTCTCTGTGCTCTAGTACTAGACTATAACCAGTGTGTCTCTGTGCTCTAGTACCAGACTATAACCAGGGTCTCTGTGCTCTAGTACTAGACTATAACCAGTGTGTCTCTGTGCTCTAGTACCAGACTATAACCAGTGTGTCTGTGTGCTCTAGTACCAGACTATACCCAGTGTGTCTCTGTGCTCTAGTACTAGACTATAACCAGTGTCTCTGTGCTCTAGTACTAGACTATAACCAGGGTCTCTGCTCTAGTACCAGACTATAACCAGGGTCTCTGCTCTAGTACCAGACTATAACCAGGGTCTCTGCTCTAGTACCAGACTATAACCAGGGTCTCTGTGCTCTAGTACCAGACTATAACCAGGGTCTCTGTGCTCTAGTACTAGACTATAACCAGGGTCTCTGCTCTAGTACTAGACTATAACCAGTGTGTCTCTGTGCTCTAGTACTAGACTATAACCAGTGTGTCTCTGTGCTCTTGTACCAGACTATAACCAGTGTGTCTCTGTGCTCTAGTACTAGACTATAACCAGTGTGTCTCTGTGCTCTAGTACTAGACTATAACCAGTGTCTCTGTGCTCTAGTACTAGACTATAACCAGGGTCTCTGTGCTCTAGTACTAGACCATAACCAGGGTCTCTGTGCTCTAGTACTAGACTATAACCAGTGTGTCTCTGTGCTCTAGTACTAGACTATAACCAGTGTGTCTCTGTGCTCTAGTACTAGACTATAACCAGTGTGTCTCTGTGCTCTAGTACCAGACTATAACCAGTGTGTGTGTCTCTGTGCTCTAGTACTAGACTATAACCAGTGTGTCTCTGTGCTCTAGTACTAGACTATAACCAGTGTGTCTCTGTGCTCTAGTACCAGACTATAACCAGTGTGTGTGTCTCTGTGCTCTAGTACTAGACTATAACCAGTGTGTCTCTGTGCTCTAGTACCAGACTATAACCAGTGTGTCTCTGTGCTCTAGTACCAGACTATAACCAGTGTGTCTCTGTGCTCTAGTACCAGACTATAACCAGTGTGTCTCTGTGCTCTAGTACTAGACTATAACCAGTGTGTCTCTGTGCTCTAGTACCAGACTATAACCAGGGTCTCTGTGCTCTAGTACCAGACTATAACCAGTGTGTCTCTGTGCTCTAGTACCAGACTATAA
>NC_092159.1:4527552-4545052 GCF_045791955.1 Oncorhynchus clarkii lewisi | reverse complement strand
AGATAACAGTGTAGTGGTAGAGAGAACAGCGTAGTGGTAGAGATATAACAGTGTAGTGGTAGAGATGTAACAGTGTAGTGGTAGAGATATAACAGTGTAGTCCCTGGTAGAGAGATAACAGTGGTAGAGAGATAACAGTGTAGTGGTAGAGAGATAACAGTGTAGTGGTAGAGATGTAACAGTGTAGTGGTAGAGATGTAACAGTGTAGTCCCTGGTAGAGATATAACAGTGTAGTCCTTGGTAGAGATATAACAGTGTAGTCCCTGGTAGAGATATAACAGTGTAGTCCCTGGTAGAGATATAACAGTGTAGTCCCTGGTAGAGAGAACAGTGTAGTCCCTGGTAGAGAGATAACAGTGTAGTCCCTGGTAGAGAGATAACAGTGTAGTCCCTGGTAGAGAGATAACAGTGTAGTCCCTGGTAGAGAGATAACAGTGTAGACAGGCAAACAGACAGGGGGAACAGTGTAGTGGTAGAGATATATAACAGTGTAGTGGTAGAGATATAACAGTGTAGTGATAGAGATATAACAGTGTAGTGGTAGAGATATAACAGTGTAGTGGTAGAGATATAACAGTGTAGTGGTAGAGAGATAACAGTGTAGTCCCTGGTAGAGAGATAACAGTGGTAGAGATATAACAGTGTAGTGGTAGAGATAGAACAGTGTAGTGGTAGAGATAGAACAGTGTAGTGGTAGAGAGATAACAGTGTAGTGGTAGAGATATAACAGTCCCTGGTAGACAGACAGAGGGAACGGTGTAGCGGTAGAGATATAACAGTGTAGTGGTAGAGATGTAACAGTGTAGTGGTAGAGATATAACAGTGTAGTGGTAGAGATGTAACAGTGTAGTGGTAGAGATGTAACAGTGTAGTGGTAGAGATGTAACAGTGTAGTGGTAGAGATGTAACAGTGTAGTGGTAGAGATGTAACAGTGTAGTGGTAGAGATGTAACAGTGTAGTGGTAGAGATGTAACAGTGTAGTGGTAGAGATGTAACAGTGTAGTGGTAGAGATGTAACAGTGTAGTGGTAGAGATGTAACAGTGTAGTGGTAGAGATGTAACAGTGTAGTGGTAGAGATGTAACAGTGTAGTGGTAGAGATGTAACAGTGTAGTGGTAGAGATGTAACAGTGTAGTGGTAGAGATGTAACAGTGTAGTGGTAGAGATGTAACAGTGTAGTGGTAGAGATGTAACAGTGTAGTGGTAGAGATGTAACAGTGTAGTGGTAGAGATGTAACAGTGTAGTGGTAGAGATGTAACAGTGTAGTGGTAGAGATGTAACAGTGTAGTGGTAGAGATGTAACAGTGTAGTGGTAGAGATGTAACAGTGTAGTGGTAGAGATGTAACAGTGTAGTGGTAGAGATGTAACAGTGTAGTGGTAGAGATAGAACAGTGTAGTGGTAGAGATAGAACAGTGTAGTGGTAGAGATATAACAGTCCCTGGTAGACAGACAGAGGGAACAGTGTAGTGGTAGAGATATAACAGTCCCTGGTAGACAGACAGAGGGAACAGTGTAGTGGTAGAGATATAACAGTCCCTGGTAGACAGACAGAGGGAACGGTGTATTCTCTGGAGAATGTACCGGAGCTGATTGACTTGTGACACGTGTCTCTAATTAAAGAACTAGAAGAGGAGCTCTGTGACATCACAGTAATTATATTATCCTCTCCTTTAATGGAGACGCTGTTCCCCGGGGTGTTCCTGCTCTCTCTCTCCTTCTCTTCCCTCCCTTTACACCCTCACTCTACCATGATTTACCTCCCTTCCTTCTCCCCTCTCTTCCTCTGTCGCTCTCTACCGTCTCACTCTCTCCCTAACCCCCCACCCCCTAATTTATCTTGCTCTCTGTCCCTTCCCCCGTCCATCTCCCTCTGTCTACCCTCCTCTCTCCCTCTCCAGGTATTGATGTGTGGAACCCGGCGTTTGACGTGACCCCCCACCAGCTGATAACGGGGGGCATCATCACAGAACTGGGGGTGTTTCTGCCCTCGGAGCTGCAGGCAGCACTCACCGGCCGTCTCACTGCCCTGTAGACGGCGCTATCACCACCCGCTGGCCGCCGTGCGCTACTGCACCTTAATATTCCTGCTCTCACTCTCTCATACGACTTCCGCATCCTCACACACACAGCTGAGGTGGAAGTCTAGTTTTGTTACATTTACACACACACAGTCAGTGTTCTACAAACTCACACGTTTTACGGTCTCACACACACACACATCAACGCAGGAACTCAGACACACACATCCAACCCCCTCCCACTCCTGTCCCTCCCTCTCTCTCCTCTCTGGTCTCTCCTGTGTTCATCTCCTGTCTCTCTCCTCTCTCTGGTCTCTCCTCTCTCTGGTCTCTCCTCTCTCTGGTCTCTCCTCTCTCTGGTCTCTCCTCTCTCTGGTCTCTCCTCTCTCTGGTCTCCTCTCTCTCTGGTCTCTCCTCTCTCTGGTCTCCTCTCTCTGGTCTCTCCTGTGTTCATCTCCTGTCACCGACAGAACGAACCAGTCTCCTTCAGAAGAACTGGCCTATACTACATCCTAATCAGATTCAGAGTTCTCCAAACAATGTTAGGAATGAAAAATGTAACAGTTACACCCAATCACAATATTATATATTCACATGTAGTTTTCTCTGAAAAAGTGTTTTTATAGAAATGTGAGTTTAAGAAAATTGATAGCCCATGATGACACTTGATTTCTGAAAATACATTGTTGAGTCTCAAATAGCACCTTATTCCCTTTATAGTGCACTATTTGACCACAGCCCATAGGCTCTAGCCAAAAGTAGTGCACTATATAGGGAACAGGGCTCTGTGCCAAAAGTAGTGCACTATATAGGGAACAGGGCTCTGTGCCAAAAGTAGTGCACTATATAGGGAATAGGGCTCTGTGCCAAAAGTAGTGCACTATATAGGGAACAGGGCTCTGTGCCAAAAGTAGTGCACTATATAGGGAACAGGGCTCTGGTCTAAAGTAGTGCACTATATAGGGAATAGGGTTCTGTGCCAAAAGTAGTGCACTATATAGGGAACAGGGCTCTGTGCCAAAAGTTGTGCACTATATAGGGAACAGGGCTCTGGTCTAAAGTAGTGCACTATATAGGGAATAGGGTTCTGTGCCAAAAGTAGTGCACTATATAGGGAACAGGGCTCTGTGCCAAAAGTTGTGCACTATATAGGGAACAGGGTTCTGGTCTAAAGTAGTGCACTATATAGGGAACAGGGCTCTGTGCCAAAAGAAGTGCACTATATAGGGAACAGGGCTCTGTGCCAAAAGTAGTGCACTATATAGGGAACAGGGCTCTGGTCTAAAGTAGTGCACTATATAGGGAACAGGGCTCTGGTCTAAAGTAGTGCACTGCATAGGGAATAGGGCTCTGGTCTAAAGTAGTGCACTGCATAGGGAATAGGGCTCTGGTCTAAAGTAGTGCACTGCATAGGGAATAGGGCTCTGGTCTAAAGTAGTGCACTGCATAGGGAATAGGGCTCTGGTCTAAAGTAGTGCACTGCATAGGGAATAGGGGGTCATATGAGACACAACCATTACCAAAGCAACTGAAATCAGAACTATTCAATCCAAAACAAAGCCAGTTGATATTATCTAGAGCAAACCTCTTTAGTCAGCTGATGTGTATAACGTATGGCTACCTCCCTATACCTCACATAATGTCTGTACCTCGCTGGTCCAATCTGTACCGTATCGTCCCCTACCCCCAGGGTTATCAAACCTCTCCTCAGACGTTTCACAATTCTGTTGTAGCCCTGAACTAGGTCGCCTGATTCACCTGGTCGAGGGCTTGATGATTAGTTGACAAGTTGAATCAGGTGAGCTAGCTGTGGACCTGGGTCCCTGAGGAGAGGTTTAAAAACCACCGCCCTACTGTGTACCATATCAAACTACGCATAAACACTATATATACACTCAACACCAATCTCCATGTTATTAGGCCTGGACAACAAGTCAAGCAAAATAAACCCTTTTTTCTCTTGGCCCGAGATGGAACTCTCGGCTTTAAACAACAATTGAACGGAATGTTGATGTTTGTTCTAAAGATTGTATTTCTATGATGTACTGAATGTCACAGGGGCCCTGCACTGCTCAATGCCTTCCAGCACCAGCACCACCGCTCACACACAGGACACGACACGACACGACAGGCAGGCATCCCTACATGGTGCACTGCTCAATGCCTTACACCACCAGCACCACCGCTCACACACAGGACAGGACAGGACACGACAGGCATCGCGAATGGCATCCTATTACCTACATGGTGCACTACTTTTGACCAGAGCTTTGGTCGTAAGTAGTGCACAATAGAGGGAATAATAGGTTGTAATTTGGGACAGGTCCCAGAACAGCAGGCTAACAGGGAGGAACGTAGCCCTTCAACCCCCCTCCCCCCCCTAAAAATGCAAGGTGAAGGTCCGAAAGTTGCCTGGCCCACGGACGTTAGTTTCTTCTCCGCGATGAGACTGGATCTGAGTACCCCCCTACCTGACGAATTCTAGAACACAAACACATTCTAACCATTCTGATTGGTCCCACAAACCGATGGGTTGGGCCAGAGTCAGAAAGGCGGCGTTTTGAAAATTCGTCATTGGCTTTGATACTCTGATTGGTTAGAGATGATCCAATCGCTGATGACTTAGTTTTTTTTACAACCCCTCATTTTGTCGTCACCACAAACGACTTCCACGATGGCCGTCTGACTGAAGTATGTAGCCAACATAGAGCAGGGGGAAAATGTACAGTAGTTTGAGTTGTCAGGCAAGTCTGAAAGGTCAAAGGTGAAATACATCCCCAAATCCACTACTCTACTACTCCATCATCCCTCATTCAGAAACCTCTGATCTCTAAACACACCACACCTCCTCGACCCATTGGACCATTTCTGGTCCACAACAGGCATTCTTATCTACTTTCCTGTCAAAAAAAGAATACATTATTTAGAATTCTAGAATCCGTAGTGTCATAACTGTTCCATATTCTAGAATCGCAGTAGAACAGAGACCCCTCCATCCCCAACCTCTCCCTGTCAAACTTACCCCTCTCTCTCTCTCTCTCTCCCTTCCTCTCACAGCGATGCTGTCGGCTGTCAAATCACATAAGGGTCTAGAATCAAACACCACTGTTGTGTTTTGGGGTTCCTTTCTTTGTCTTTTATTTTGAGAACCTGAACGGGAAGAAATCGGAGGGGAGAGTTTTAACGGTCGAGAACAATGTAGCAACTTTGTCGCCATCCGTAGATCGTTACGTTGAAAACTTTTTTTAAAAGGGTACGAGAATCCGTTTGTCTCTTATCATGAAGACTTCGTTGTTGTTGTTGTTGTTGTTGCCTGGAAACCAGATGCTGTTCTGTGTTTAACATTTCACTCCTTGTAGTCCTGGGCATTGTTTGCCATTGACAAAGAGTGGAAGGATGGCACGAACAGACTGGTACCCAGGCTACTCTTGTTTGGCTGTGATCAGTTGTTTTATTATGGTGATTCTTAGTGATAAAGCTGTTGTTAATTAGACTACACTGAGAGGCCTCCTCGACCACGCACACTATCACACACACACATACACACACTATCACACACACACTGATAAAATGTCAGGATAGACTGTGTTTAATTGGAATTATCTGCCAGTCAGTCACCCAAAGGTTCTGTTTATTTAGCAGGCTCAGGGGTAGTGTCCCAAATGGCACCCTATTTCCTTTGTAGTGCACTATTTTAAACCTGGGCCCTATAGGGTTCTGGTCAAAAGTAGTGCACTATTTTTAACCTGGGCCCTATAGGGTTCTGGTCAAAAGTAGTGCACTATTTTTAACCTGGGCCCTATAGGGTTCTGGTCAAAAGTAGTGCACTAATATAGGGAATAGGGTGACATTTGGACGCATACTAGATCTAGACAGAGGGCACCATATTGAATAGTGTAAAATATCTCCTACTCTCTGTACTGAGGGTATCTTAAGAGGCAGTAAATCCCCTGTGTACTTGTAGGAAACCATCTGTCCCTCTTATTCTCCGTCCCCAATAACCACACTAGCATACTATCTAGTATGCACGGGCTGAATTGCTTCATACTAAGTAGTATGCAAGGGTGGATACTTTGGGACATGAGCTAATGAGTCTAGTCTTGGGAGAGGAAGATGCCAAATTAAGTGCCAAATGCAACGCTATCATCACTTCTACTCCCTCTGAGATTTCAACCAATGTCCTGATGACCGGGGGTTTGTGAATAAGCCAATAGGAAGCATGGCTGGTGATATTAGTGTGGGTGGGGGTGTAGTCGATTAGAAGGCCTCTTTCTACGTGTAGTTATGTTATTGTTTATATTCATATCTGGGGTTTAGTTTTGTATCATGTGGAAATAGTTCAAAAATGGATGTTTTTTTAATATGAATATAATGCTGTAAACTGCATACCTGAATTAAGAAGAGATTTCTCTTTCACGACAATACAATAAAGAGTGAACAAAAACATTACAGCCGTCTGCGTTGTATCTTTTAGGTCGTGGGACATTTCTTAGCACATACAATGATAGCCTTTCTAATTGATACATTAATTTCATGTCAAGGTACATGTTAAATAAGTAATGTATCTAACTTGGCACAATTCAAACATTTTATTGATTCAGTTCAAAAAATCTTCCTTTCGTATTTTCCACACCTCAGTACTCCACTATCCCAGAATGCCATGTTGTAACGCCCATCTACATCCGGTCTGGAACAATACGGCGAAAACAGCTCCGAGGCAAGATGGCGCAAGGTAAACAGAAGTTCAAAGCGCAGCCCGGTGGAACCAAGAAACCTCAAAAAAACAAAGGTCCCAGAAAAGGAGGTACGTACAGAGTGATATGGTTGATGTCTTGTATTCTAGCGATTTCGCCTGGACTTCGTATATATACTCAAAAAGTATTTGCGACGTGTTGCGGCGGACATGCTGGCTCAAACACGGTTCAGTGAGGAGACCGTTTCTGTTGAAAAACTGCGTGGGAACTAGACTGTCAAGGGTGCGGGCGCCCCCTCAAATGGAACTCATCATAGCACAATCATTTGAATTGCATCGCGTACCATTGCATGTGCATAACAAGACACATTCGAAAGTCGTCCCAATGTTTAGGCCTACTTACTGGCCCTGCTGACAACTTGTGAAGGAGAACTGTAGGGCAGCTTAGCTATTTATAGGGAGATTTGTAATGGCATTATCAGTCACACAACGATTACACAGTGCCTGGCCTTCCATTCCCCTGCCAGCTAGCTAACCTTGATTCCCTTATGGGCTGCTCCAAATGGAAACTTTGCTTAAAACTTCTACAGTACTTGTTACGAATCTGTTTGGCTTAAGGGTACAATCTGCAATTGCTACATACATTGTTTCACTTTTAAAGTAAGGTTATAGCCATTGATTCTCGAATAATCTAACTTTTATAAATGCCTCATGATGATGCATAGTTCAACCCATCAGAACCATCCCTCAACGATTTACCAAAACGGAGGCGCGGTGTTGGCTTTGTTATTGTTGGCCCCTTTAACCACGGTGTGTTGTCTGTAAGGGGGTCAATAAATATCTACACTGAGGTTTTATTGTTGGTTACAAATCTCACCCCTCACTTGTTGCTGCTGTTTCACAGGGAGGACGATCGCACCGAAGAAGGTTAAAGTGGTACAGCAACAGCAGTTGAAGAAGGTGAGACAGCAGCTATAGGACAGCAGCTATAGATAGGACAGCAGCTATAGATAGGACAGCAGCTATAGGACAGCAGCTATAGGTCAGCCTATACTGTCCATTACGGAATAATGGGAGAGTTTAAAATCTACCTGTTCAGACTGGGGGCTACCACTTGTATACAGGCTGGGGGCTACCACTTGTATACAGGCTGGGGGCTACCACTTGTATACAGGCTGGGGGCTACCACTTGTATACAGGCTGGGGGCTACCACTACTTGTATACAGGCTGGGGGCTACACCACTTGTATACAGGCTGGGGGCTACACCACTTGTATACAGGCTGGGGGCTACACCACTTGTATACAGGCTGGGGGCTACACCACTTTTATACAGGCTGTGGGCTACACCACTTGTATACAGGCTGGGGGCTACACCACTTGTATACAGGCTGGGGGCTACACCACTTGTATACAGGCTGGGGGCTACACCACTTGTATAAAGGCTGGGGGCTACACCACTTGTATAAAGGCTGGGGGCTACCACTTGTATAAAGGCTGTGGGCTACCACTTGTATACGGGCTGGGGGCTACCACTTGTATACGGGCTGGGGGCTGTCTGTCTGTGGGACATACCATCTGAGAAGAATCCACTACGGTCTGTCTGTGGGACATACCATCTGAGGAGAATCCACTACGGTCTGTCTGTGGGACATACCATCTGAGGAGAATCCACTACGGTCTGTCTGTGGGACATACCATCTGAGGAGAATCCACTACGGTCTGTCTGTGGGACATACCATCTGAGGAGAATCCACTACGGTCTGTCTCTGTTCGACATACCTCCTGAGGAGAATCCACTACGGTCTGTCTGTGGGACATACCATCTGAGGAGAATCCACTACGGTCTGTCTCTGTGGGACATAACATCTGAGGAGAATCCACTACGGTCTGTCTCTGTGGGACATACCATCTGAGGAGAATCCACTACGGTCTGTCTGTGGGACATACCATCTGAGGAGAATCCACTACGGTCTGTCTCTGTGGGACATACCTCCTGAGGAGAATCCACTACGGTCTGTCTCTGTGGGACATACCATCTGAGGAGAATCCACTACGGTCTGTCTCTGTGGGACATACCATCTGAGGAGGATCCACTACGGTCTGTCTCTGTGGGGCATACCATCTGAGGAGAATCCACTACGGTCTGTCTCTGTGGGACCTACCATCTGAGGAGAATCCTCTACTGTCTGTCTCTGTGGGACATACCATCTGAAGCAACATGCACTGGGATACAGTCAGCACTGTCTACAGATGGGATCCTCTCAGAGAACCTGGACCCAGACAGGACCCTGACAGGACCCAGAAATTGTCCATCTTATAACGCGTGCAACTCATCTGAAAAAGTAGGGATGAGTTGTACTTTGACGGACAAAAACGCAGATCAATGCAGATGTATGTATGTAGACATGTCCTGGATTGTCCCCCAATGAAATGTCCTGAGGTGAGGAATGCTTTTCTTTAGGCAATGATGTAAGTCGTATATGAATGAATCTGTGGCTGCTCCTAATCCTATGTCCCCTGCTGCCCCCCCCCCCCCCCCCCCCCCTAGGGCCTGGAGGTGGCGATCAGGAACAAGATAGAGGAAGAGGTGACTCACCGAGCCAGTACGAAACTCCACAAGAGACTGAGTATTGTGAAGGGGGCGGAGGTGAAACCAACCCCCTCTAAAGGAAACAACCATCCCAACCACCCTGCACCCAGCACCTCCAAATAAACACACTCAGTTATGTCTGTCTGTCTGCTCTGACTGCTTTCGCTGTGCTAGATAGAAGTTAAAATATGTCTCCCAGATGGCACCCTATTCCCTATATAGTGTTATACTTTTTTGAACAGGGGCCCATAGGGCTCTGTCTAAAGTAGTGCGCTGTGTAGTGAGTAGGGCGGCATTTGGAACAAATACTGCTGCTAGGCTGTATGGACTGACGTCACGGCCGAGCAGTGTAATATCCACGTCTCCAATAGATGGTGCTGTAGTAGTCCGTTTTGGTGAGTTTTACTGGTAGACTTGGCTGCTTGCTATCGCCTCGAGGAGACAAGAAAAGGTAGACGAGGAACGTGAGGATGCCAACAGAGGAATATTGAGATGCACCCTAGATAGTCAACGGTCGACATTTGGGATCTCTGTCGTGTGTATTGAAGGGGCCATCGAGTATTGAGTTGTGTGTGATTCTTGTCTTCAGAACTGAGACACGTTTCTCCCGTATACTGTATTCCAATGCAAAGGACGTGAATAAAAAACTGTGGACATTTTGTAACGCAACAGAGTTATTTTGTCTTGTATGGGTGTGTGTAGACCTAGCCAGACCTGTGTAGACCTAGCTAGACCTGTGTAGACCTAGCCAGACCTGTGTAGACCTAGCCAGACCTGTGTAGACCTAGCCATACCTGTGTAGTCCTATCCAGACCTGTGTAGACCTAGCCAGACCTGTGTAGACCTAGCCAGACCTGTGTATGGGCGTGTGTAGACCTAGCTAGACCTGTGTAGACCTAGTTAGACCTGTGTAGACCTAGCCAGACCTGTGTAGTCCTATCCAGACCTGTGTAGTCCTATCCAGACCTGTGTAGACCTAGCCAGACCTGTGTAGACCTAGCCAGACCTGTGTATGGGCGTGTGTAGACCTAGCTAGACCTGTGTAGACCTAGCCAGACCTGTGTAGACCTAGCCATACCTGTGTAGTCCTATCCAGACCTGTGTGTGTAGTCCTATCCAGACCTGTGTATGGGTGTGTGTGTAGTCCTATCCAGACCTGTGTATGGGTGTGTGTGTAGACCTAGCCAGACCTGTGTGTGGGTGTGTGTAGACCTATCCAGACCTGTGTATGGGTGTGTGTAGACCTATCCAGACCTGTGTATGGGTGTGTGTAGTCCTATCCAGACCTGTGTAGACCTATCCAGACCTGTGTATGGGTGTGTGTAGTCCTATCCAGACCTGTGTAGACCTAGCCAGACCTGTGTATGGGTGTGTGTAGACCTATCCAGACCTGTGTATGGGTGTGTGTAGACCTATCCAGACCTGTGTAGACCTATCAGACCTGTGTATGGGTGTGTGTAGACCTATCCAGACCTGTGTAGACCTATCCAGACCTGTGTGTGTAGACCTATCCAGACCTGTGTATGGGTGTGTGTAGACCTATCCAGACCTGTGTAGACCTAGCCAGACCTATGTATGGGTGTGTGTGTAGTCCTATCCAGACCTGTGTATGGGTGTGTGTGTAGACCTATCCAGACCTGTGTATGGGTGTGTGTAGACCTATCCAGACCTGTGTATGGGTGTGTGTAGACCTATCCAGACCTGTGTATGGGTGTGTGTAGACCTATCCAGACCTGTGTATGGGTGTGTGTAGTCCTATCCAGACCTGTGTATGGGTGTGTGTAGACCTATCCAGACCTGTCTATGGGTGTGTGTAGACCTATCCAGACCTGTGTAGACCTAGCCAGACCTGTGTATGGGCGTGTGTAGTCCTATCCAGACCTGTGTATGGGTGTGTGTAGTCCTATCCAGACCTGTGTATGGGTGTGTGTAGTCCTATCCAGACCTGTGTATGGGTGTGTGTAGACCTATCCAGACCTGTGTAGTCCTATCCAGACCTGTGTAGTCCTATCCAGACCTGTGTATGGGTGTGTGTAGTCCTATCCAGACCTGTGTATGGGTGTGTGTAGTCCTATCCAGACCTGTGTATGGGTGTGTGTAGTCCTATCCAGACCTGTGGGGGCGTCAGGTGTTTTGTGTTCATACACTTTCCTCTTTACCTCAGAGCTGCTGTTTAGTGCAGGTCTCTCTTTCTCCTCCTCCCACACTATGTTTACACTCCCATGATGCTTTGCTCTCAGTGTGAAATTCCACCAGGTGTGTATTTACCTCAGTGTGTATTTACCTCAGTGTGTATTTACCTCAGTGTGTATTTCCCTCAGTCAAGCACATTATCAGGTAACGCCTTGCTTTTTCAACTGTGTTTTTGCTGGTTTTATTTGACAGATAGAGAAGATCAGAGGAGTTCAGCCCCAACCTCACCAGAACATAAAGTCGACAGGTTTCTGAAAGTTATGGGACATGGACAGCCCTAACCTCACCAGAACATAAAGTCGACAGGTTTCTGAAAGTTATGGGACATGGACAGCCCTAACCTCACCAGAACATAAAGTCGACAGGTTTCTGAAAGTTATGGGACATGGACAGCCCTAACCTCACCAGAACATAAAGTCGACAGGTTTCTGAAAGTTATGGGACATGGGCAGCCCTAACCTCACCAGAACATAAAGTCGACAGGTTTCTGAAAGTTATGGGACATGGACAGCCCTAACCTCACCAGAACATAAAGTCGACAGGTTTCTGAAAGTTATGGGACATGGGCAGCCCTAACCTCACCAGAACATAAAGTCGACAGGTTTCTGAAAGTTATGGGACATGGACAGCCCTAACCTCACCAGAACATAAAGTCGACAGGTTTCTCGTTACGGCTACATTTTATTCTAGTTCAACATGCGATCCAATGAACTCTGCACATACATGTAATCCTGGGCACATACATGTAATCCTGGACACATACATGTAATCCTGAGCACATACATGTAATCCTGGGCACATACATGTAATCCTGGGCACATACATGTAATCCTGGTGCACATACACGTTTCTAATACTAATACAGTTATAACTCCCTCTACAGAAGAGCATCTAGGAAGACGAGTTACTCAGTGAAATGTTAGATACTACTGCACTGTTGAAGCGAGGAACACAAGCATTTCCCTACACCCGCAATACCATCTGTTAATTATGTGTATGTGACCAATAACATCTGATAAATATGGACCAATACCATCTGATAAATATGGACCAATAACATCTGTTAAATATGGACCAATAACATCTGATAAATATGGACCAATACCATCTGATAAATATGGACCAATAACATCTGTTAAATATGGACCAATAACATCTGTTAAATATGGACCAATAACATCTGTTAAATATGTGTATGGACCAATAACATCTGTTAAATATGGACCAATAACATCTGTTAAATATGGACCAATAACATCTGTTAAATATGTGTATGGACCAATAACATCTGTTAAATATGGACCAATAACATCTGTTAAATATGTGTATGGACCAATAACATCTGTTAAATATGGACCAATAACATCTGTTAAATATGTGTATGGACCAATAACATCTGTTAAATATGGACCAATAACATCTGTTAAATATGTGTATGTAACCAATAACATCTGTTAAATATGGACCAATAACATCTGTTAAATATGTGTATGGACCAATAACATCTGTTAAATATGGACCAATAACATCTGTTAAATATGGACCAATAACATCTGTTAAATATGGACCAATAACATCTGTTAAATATGTGTATGGACCAATAACATCTGTTAAATATGGACCAATAACATCTGTTAAATATGTGTATGGACCAATAACATCTGTTAAATATGGACCAATAACATCTGTTAAATATGTGTATGGACCAATAACATCTGTTAAATATGGACCAATAACATCTGTTAAATATGTGTATGTAACCAATAACATCTGTTAAATATGGACCAATAACATCTGTTAAATATGTGTATGGACCAATAACATCTGTTAAATATGGACCAATAACATCTGTTAAATATGTGTATGGACCAATACCATCTGATAAATATGGACCAATAACATCTGTTAAATATGTGACCAATAACATCTGGTAAATATGGACCAATAACATCTGTTAAATATGGAACAATAACATCTGTTAAATATGTGTATGTGACCAATAACATCTGTTAAATATGGACCAATAACATCTGTTAAATATGGACCAATAACATCTGTTAAATATGGACCAATAACATCTGTTAAATATGGACCAATAACATCTGTTAAATATGTGTATGGACCAATAACATCTGTTAAATATGTGTATGTGACCAATAACATCTGTTAAATATGTGTATAGACCAATAACATCTGTTAAATATGGACCAATAACATCTGTTAAATATGTGTATGTGACCAATAACATCTGTTAAATATGGACCAATAACATCTGTTAAATATGGACCAATAACATCTGTTAAATATGTGTATGGACCAATTTGATTTGACTAGAATACTCAGGATCTCAGTTCCTGTCAAAACACTTGATTAAGAACTACATGGACATATACCATAGTTATACCATATTTATGATAAACACAAACATCTTACAACTCACATATGAGTGTCTACTAAGACTTGAGTATAAATATAAATGATATAAATTCTAATGTTATAAAACACAGCTTGTTATTATGTTGTTGTGTGGTCTTCCGGGGCAGCAGGTGGCGCTGTGGAATATCTAAGGAACCCTAAGGGCCTCCAGGCAGTGTGGGGAGCGCAGGAAGCGAGGATAAGAGTCTTTGGCCATCAGGTGGTAGACGTGTTGTTGGGCCTCGTGGAATGTGTCGCCTGCAGGCTCTTCCATCACTCGCAGTAGAGCCTCCCTGGTCTCAGCATCCAGGTTCACCTGGCAACAACACACACAATGTTCAGACAACGCCTGTACAACGTTCACTAGTATCCTGTCCAGGGGGTGTCCTTTACATCGAGCTTCCTTATGCTACAGAAATATGAGAAATGGGGGGCTCTCGCCCCTATGGACTGTTCTGGCTCAGACAAGGCTTACTTACTTCTACAACATTCACACAACATCTATACAACGTCTGTAAAATGTATATACAACATTTAGACAACAACACTCCACCTACCTCCTGTGGTGAACCAGGGTTGATGTATTGGCCGTACATAGACTGGGCCTTGGCCCCCTGCTGCCATGGGGGGGTAACCCTGTACTCCTCACAGGCCAACCAGAACTGCAGGTTCTCCTCACTGAACTCAGACTGCAGGAACCAGAGGAAAGCTTTCTGGCCAACTGGGAGGAGGGGGGGGAGGGGGCATTTCAACAAGTCAAACTATACATTGCCACGGAAACGTATCAGTGTAATTAGAGAAGAGAAGGAGGGAGAGAAAGAGAGAAGAGGGAGAAAGCAAAAAAAGAGATAGGGAGGGAGAGAAGAGAGAGAGGGAGTGAAAAGAAGGAGAGAGAAGAGAGAGAGAGATAGAATAGAGAGAGAAAGAGATGAGAGCGGGAGAGAAAAGGAAGAGAGGAAAAGAGAAGAGCGATAGAAGAGAGAGGGGGACAGAGAAGAGATGGACTAGATCTTACTCTTGCTGTTGAGTAGAGACTCCAGATCCTGAAGAGTCCTGTCCTCATGGACCCTTTAGAAGAGTCATGAGGTTATGGAGAGAAAGAGATTAGGGAGAAGCTCTGATGTCAGTTAAACAACCCACAGTTCCTGACGTAACTCAAGACTGCAGTAACTCACTGGTGTAGAATGGTGGACAGACAGACAGACAGACAGACACACAGACACACAGACACACAGACAGACAGGTTACCTGTGTTTGTGATGTGTCCACTCCTGTTTGTCAGCCAGGTGACTCAACTTCACCCGCATCCCCTTTGCTCTGGAACACACACACACACACACACACACACACACACATTTAGTTTGTGCTCTATATCTAAAAATCGAATCACATCAACCTCCTGCTTCGACAATCACATCAACCTTCTCCTTCAACAATCACATCAACCTCCTGCTTCGACAATCACATCAACCTTCTCGTTCAACAATCACATCAACCTTCTCCTTCAACAATCACATTAACCTTCTCCTTCAACAATCACATCAACCTTCTCCTTCAACAATCACATCAACCTTCACCTTTAACAATCACATCAACCTTCTCCTTCAACAATCACATTAACCTTCTCCTTCAACAATCACATTAACCCTCTCCTTCAACAATCACATCAACCTTCTCCTTCAACAATCACATCAACCTTCACCTTCAACAATCACATTAACCTTCTCCTTCAACAAAACACATCAACCTTCACCTTCAACAATCACATCAACCTTCTCCTTCAACAATCACATCAACAATACTACTTCAACAAAACACACTGATCTCTCTTTAGAAACTATGATGCATCCTCACACACTACACAATACATACTCCACAATACATACTACACAATACATACTACACAATACACAATACATACTACACAATACAAACTACATACTACACAATACATACTACACACCACATACTACACAATACATACTACACAATACATACTACACACGACATACTACACACTACACACTACACAATACATACTACACAATACATACTACATACTACACAATACATACTACTACACACTACACACTACACAGTACATACTACTACACACTACACACTACATACTACACAATACATACTACACACTACATACTACACAATACATACTACACAATACATACTACACAATACATACTATACACTACATACTACACACTACATACTACACAATACATACTACTACACACTACATACTACATACTACACAATACATACTACACAATACATACTACATACTACATACTACATACCAGGGGAGGACGGCTCATAAATGGACTGGCATCCAACCATGTCTCCCCAGTTATGGTGCCACCAACCTCCTGTGCTACACATTTCATACTACACACTACACACTACATATAGTACTATATACTACACACTACATACAGTACTATATACTACACACTACACACTACATACAGTACTATATACTACACACTACACACTACATACAGTACTATATACTACACACTACACACTACATACAGTAGTATATACTACACACTACACACTACATACAGTACTACATACTACACACTACATACAGTACTACACACTACACACTACATACAGTACTATATACTACACACTACACACTACATACAGTAGTATATACTACACACTACACACTACATACAGTACTACATACTACACACTACATACAGTACTACACACTACACACTACATACAGTACTATATACTACACACTACACACTACATACAGTACGACCTACTTCCATACTCACTTCTCCAAGCACGACGAGGGAAGGGAGGACAGTCCTTTACACATTTCATACTACACACTACACACTACATACAGTACTATATACTACACACTACACACTACATACAGTACGACCTACTTCCATACTCACTTCTCCAAGCACGACGAGGGAAGGGAGGACAGTCCTTTACACATTTCATGCTACACACTACACACTACATACAGTACTACATACTACACACTACACACTACATACAGTACTACACACTACACACTACATACAGTACTACATACTACACACTACATACAGTACTACATACTACACACTACATACAGTACTACATACTACACACTACATACAGTACTACACACTACACACTACATACAGTACTACACACTACACACTACATACAGTACTACATACTTCCATACTCACTTCTCCAAGCACGACGAGGGAAGGGAGGACAGTCCTTTACACATTTTAGCACGTGGGAAGGAAATTAACGAAACAAACAAAAAATGTGAAACCAGCTGTTGTATTCTGATGTGTGCTCCTTCCTGTCCTGTTCTGTGCTCCTTCCTGTTCTGTTCTGTGTCTGTGCACAAACTAACCCCCTACAGTGTATCAGCCCCTTTAATATACCTGCTTATCACACATGTTAATCAACCACACATCTGAGAACAGAATGAGGGAGGAGGATGGACGGATGGATGGATGGATGGGGGAGAGATGGATGGACGGATGGATGGATGGGGGAGAGATGGAGGGTAATGTAAGACAGGAGGTGTACGTGTG